>NW_022983603.1:3191-39550 GCF_010093885.1 Aplosporella prunicola CBS 121167 | reverse complement strand
AAAAAAAAAAAAAAAAAAAGCAAGTTGTGCATGCACGTCTCCTAGGCTATATAGCATGATTCCTATGAATACAACTAACTAGACACGCGATGAAGTCCTTACTTATAGCCGTGTACGGTGTGGTAATCTTAGCCGGAAGTCGCCCTTCGCAGTGGTTGCTCGCCATGATTGATGATCCTCTCCAGACTCTTAGGAACCACTTGGCCCGGACACACTGAAGAAATCCATACACGGCCACAATATTATGTCAGAAGCTTTCTTGTGGTATCCCGCAAATTACTTTTACTGCGGCGATATTCACAACAACAACGCCTAGCTGTGCCTTGAGAAGGCGCGCTTATAGTTTTGCGGTGATGGTGTGGAGTACTACCGGAAGGTGATGGTGTTAGATAGTATCGCGTTGGAGTGATGATAAGTGTCAGTAAAGACTGAAGTATGCGAATATGAGGTAGAAAGTTAAGATGCTATAAACTGCCTTGCTGTATCGCCAGGCAGAATAAGACAATGAAATGAGGCCAGCCAGCCAGACGGACAGTCGGCAAGTCGGGATGAGCGGCGAGAAAATCGAAGTGTTATCGCTTTTCGTCAGCTTTCGGATGGTTCTCGGAGCTATTTAGTTAAGAAATAGGCTAGCTGCATACCTAACCTTGAGCTGTTGAGTGCTCTATGACTAGAGTTATGATGTCGTATAAGAACCGGAACAATTATCGGAACGGACTTTTCTTGTGCAATCGTTTCAGCTTTTCGGGAGGTTTTGCTGTGCATGCTCTTTTTAGCTTGGGCTTTGTCGTGTTGGTATGCCAGATGATGGAGGATTGATGGGAAAGATAATGTTGAGTGACATGTGATTTTGAGGCTGTCTATGGAAAAGATAGAGCGGGCTACAGGTTTAATTAGATGACCAAGTCTATATTGCACTGCCCAAGACGACATATACTTTCTTTCAACTTGAGAGACACTCCACTGGCGATTACAGTACGTTAAAAATCACGGTGAGGTCTGAAGTTCGCATTTATCTAATTCCAGGCAATAGTTATATAGAGAATCTACTTTAGTTGCAGCGACCTACTCTTTTTCATGGAAATATTAGAACCAAGAGACATTTCTGTTTCGTTTATCATACAATTCTCGATTCCATTTCGATCAAACGCTCTCTTTTTCATGGCCAAAAAAAAAAAAAGGTCTCTAAAGAACTTGACAAAATCCACTACTTAGTATCCGGGTAGCAAAACAGTTTATTATAGAAAAATCCATGCGCAAACGATAAAAGAAGCTATAATTCTATAAACTATAGCAGTAAATTAATAGCCTTTTGTTTACTAACCAAATATGAACTCGATCACAGATAAATATGCAGTCAGCATGCATTTCCGAATCCCGTGAAGCAGGAATCAGCAGACTAGCTTACTCAACATCAGTCATCGCACAGGTGCAGATTCAGACATGCGGAGACACCGACGTCCGGACGATGGAGCTTTACACCGATGAAGAAGGAGGGGGTTATCTGAAGATCATATGCTATTTGGATGAAGAGGGTGCTGGTGTTTCGCAATGGATGATTGGGTTCAATTAAGAAGGCGGATCCATTGTATTGGGGTCTGAGGTGCGGAAGATCATTGAAATAATCGTATTGTTTGCTTCGATGAGACGTCGGCTTATAGTGTGCTTCTATATTTGATGAAGAGACACAATGTCACAAATTCTATATTTACATTATAAGGACAATCTCCACTTGCTCACCGGTAAACATAGGGATTTTGTCTGGTGTCAAGAATAAATAGAGAATATTGAGTTTTCAAGTCCACAAGCTCCGTTCATTCCCTTCCATCATGGGCACAGAACTGGACTCTATAAGAAGCTGTGCTGATTCCAAAATCTACCTTTATCGCTGGACCGTAATTGAGTTATCGGCATCGTCTGTTTGCAAGGGAATGGCACGGCTTTCTCCTATTGAAGTTCACTACGCGCACGAAAATGTTAACTTTTAGGAAGATGCAAGCAAAATTTACGAATCTTGCAGAAGACGGGAGATCCGTCCTACTTCAGTGCCGTCCCCATACTTGATCTCTTGTTGTTGTGTATTGCCAGGGGCTGAGGATGCTGAGCATCATTGAAACTGAGAAGATAGCGAGGAGGTGATGTGGATTATCAATCAATATCCTGAGGCTCGAGATAACGGGAAAGCATGCTCACCCTCTTGTCCCTGTCCTCATGCTCATATTCCTTTGTTGCTTAACTCCCGATACGGATAGGATCTTGACGAGTGTGTGCTTCCATCCTTCCAGGTCTGGTAGCGTTTTTTTCCTTCAGAGAACGCCCTGCTATTGACAGTTATAAACAAAGTAGTGGCCTCGAGGTGGAAGCCTTTACTTCATCCGAAGGACTTGCCGCTAGCTCAAACACGACGTGCTGGCATCGTAACAAGTGCTGTACACTGCGGTTCAAGGCCTTGTAATGGGCATATTCTCTTTCGACCAGCCGTCTTGACAAGGCGCATCCTCAGTAGCTGGGGTCCGACTTTGCCTCGACGACTATGTCTCGTCCTTGCATGCTATTCACTTGAAGGATCTAGCTGCTTAGCAAGCTCACCAGCAGAGAGCAGCTGATGGACTGTCAATGACGAGCCAGGCATCAGCGATGACCTGATGGGCTTATTTATAAGCTCCACCACAAGGATTTACCTATAGTTGGCAACATATAATTTCGTCACCATGCAGATCTAATTCTCAAAGCTTCAGGATTATGACCCTACCCTTGACCTGACCCGATTATCCCAGTTTGGCCGTTTCGGTTCGAGGTCATCACTTTCTGCAGGCAACCCAGTAGCTTAAGGCTTCTCGCAATGCGGGGGATCGAAGGATTTGTGGGCTGGGGATTTAGTATACCGTTCGCACCTACAGTCTCAGCACTATGTGACCTCATGGCGAGATTATTACTTTGTGGATGTATAAAGTGGGTCCGAGTACGCAGGTATCACGAGGTCCTGGTGTGGTGTTTGTATGACGAAGTCGCTTCTACTCAAAGTAGAAGCTCCACATCTGTCCAACTCCGAGTGACGCAGTGGTCTAGACCCTCCACAACCTCGAGGCTCTGCGCTACGAATTAGGCTTGAACTAGTCATAGGTCTATTCTAGTCAGAACGTTACCCCGCGTCAAGCAGGGTGACGCGATAGATGTCTCGTGATGCGCCCTCGGGGCAGCGTGAACCGAGCCTACGGTTGGAGGCGGCTTTGAGGCTTAGTTATCGTGACGGGGAACGCTAGTATTGCTAGCTTCGAGCTAATCGTTGGGGCTGCTTGAGGCTGATTGATGATTTGGCTGGAGGATGTTGTTCTCCGAGAGGTTTGCGCGGCTATTCCGAAGAAGAGCAAGTGAATTAGCAGGATTGCTCTGGCTGTTGATTAGAGTAGACCAGCGTAGAAGGAAAGTTCGATGCAGACAGGATCGTTGGCTAGTTGAGTCGCCTACTCCGAAGTCTAGACTGCCAAAAGCTTCTATCGTAGAACATGGGTCGACAGAAGGAAAAAAAAAAAAATTTGAAGGGGGGAAAGGCTAGGAGGCAAACTCGTCCACTCCGATGCCTTTTGCCATGGATGGCGTTGCGGTGAGAACAGACTTCCCTGCTATTGCAGTGTGGCGCGCCGGCGTGCTTGTCGGCTCTCGGATGCTCGGGTATGTGGTCCTCGGAGACCTCGGATGCCAGTGTATCAACAACTTTGAGCGCTAGTGCTGTGGAGATATTTGTATGTAGTAGGAAGGAGGTATAATAAATAAGAGTCACAGTTTTGATGCACGAGCATATAGGATTTTTCCGGGAACATGCCTCTAGTGGAAAGCGAGGAAGCGATTCGTCGGTTTACCATGTGATTTTTCAACATCCTCCGGGTAGGAGCTGAGAATTACCTGGATTGTCGATAAATAGCTATTGCCAGTAAACCGTGATATGGATAATTGCATGACCCTTAATCATGGCTGCCGCTCCGATTAAGTATAATTGATATAGCTTTTCGGGTGCTAAGTTATAAACCTAGAAACAAATTAGTATTGTCGAAACATCCTTCCACGGAGACATCCTTTCTATCAACTCTCTGCTAACATAATTATAATTATTATTCTTATTCCCGTGTTTAAAGAGCGCTGCTTGCTAGAAGAGGTTGCTGTTTCTGTCTCCGCTTGTAGCTTCGAAGATTTTTGAGTGGCTTGCTGCTTGTGTTGGAAAGTCAGCATAGTTACTCGAGTTGGACTCTACGAGACTATAACGTCCTGGACGCATGAGCGAGCCTGATCCATCAGCGAGCGCACCAATCAGTCTGCGTCTTCGTGCGATGGGTGATCCTCTCGCTGACATCAAAACACGTAAATCTCCGCCAAATCACTGCCTTTAGGGAGCCCATCTGATTGGTGCGCTCGCTGAGGGATCAGGCTCGCTCATGCGTCCAGGACGTTAATAGCGAGTCACGTAAACAGATCAATACCTGGAGTGCTGTGTAAAACGGTCTTTAGACAGTATTGGATCTAATGATGTAAAATGTTTTCGTCCTATTTGGAATTTGAACGAAGATCGTTGAAATAAGCTATCGTGTAGTGGACATTGTCCCTTCTAGTGTCTGTGTAGGTTGAAGACGACACGGCTGAGTCATCCAGGTTCTGCCCCTTGGAGAGTGCTCTTAATGCTAGTCTCTAATAGGTTTGGTCCTATCTTAGAGCATGGTGAACAGTCGGAAGCGTTACTATACTACGTGTAGCATGAACGGCCTGACATTTTTCAGGCAGGTAATCAACTAGTGCCCGTTCAACTGATGCGGGGACGAATCATCTTTTGGGGGCCATAAGCCATTCCAAGTTGGTTATTGCGTGCTGTATCCCTTGTCATCCCTTAGCTGACCATGGCGCGAAGAATGCCCAGTACCTCAACGACTTCGTCAATATGATGGTCGGTTCGACTTTGATTGTCGTGCAATCCGCGCGGAGTGTACGTAGTATACTCCTTACTATCTGTTGTCTTGCGCGTAGAACGCGTGTTTATGGTGCCGTTCTAGAACACGGATGATTGTGTAGACGAGCGCGAAGACGATGAGAATCCAGACTTACAGTGATCGGCCTCTTTCCTTTTCAGTGAGTCTTCCCCGCTTGTCATTTCGAGCCCCCAGTGGCTGATGGGTCTGATGCTAACTACGGAGTCCACGCACATTGATATCCGTTTGCTACGTGGTGCTCCGTAGCTTGCTAAAAATCTCAGAGCTCCGAGACAAGCGAAAGCAGGAAAATGACCGTGAATGCCGGATACACACCAATCGGTAGGAGTTCGAGAGATACTGCTGACCCCGTCATCGTCTAACTCTGGCAGTCGGATATAATAGCATGTATATTATAGCAGCGATGATGCTGCTAGCCGCTCCGATCATACGCCTTATGGTAAGGACGGCCTCGGTTAATGATGAGTGGCGGCAGTTGTTTCCCGTGGTGTTCCCTATCCCTGACTTCTCCGCATATTTCTTTGCTGATGTAACAAGCATGAATCGACATATCAGATCCTTTTGCTTTTGTTGCATAATGAGCAACGCGGTAGCGCACGGATGTACGTTTCATTGGGGGCCCGCCTCGGACGATCATTGGTTTTGTTTTGCGAGCGCTCAGACTCCAGGAGATATCTTTGCTTGAAGCTAATCGAGCTCCATCTGATAGGATTGAGCTAAATCACGGTTAATGCCGCAGAAATATTGTAGGCATGAAGCAGTTGGAGCTCGCCTGGAGGAGCAGTTGCTGGTGGCCTTTTTGGCCTGATTAGAGTCGGTCGCACCTTGAGAACAACGCATATCTACCTTCGACTGGAGTTTAAAACAAACCAAGTTTCGCAATTTCCCTCCGCATCTGGTACCGTCAAGACTTGCCATCTTGGGATGCAAGTGGGTAGAGGGGCTGACGGAACAGTCAAGGAGCCCCGGGAGCTCGAGCCGACGGTACTCAAGTACGGTAACAGATTGACAGTGCCCAGCCTCGATGTCAACCAACAGCTGGGATTGGCCAGTCTTGGCGTGATAAATGAAGTAGGTCGCGCCCGTATTTCTTGGCATAGAGCTATGGATTTAACCTTTCGGTTCTTTTAGTGCAGATGTCGGGCGCGATGCCGTTAAATGATCTGAGCGACGCCAAAGCTTTAGCCCGCAACGGACTCTTCGGCTGTCTTGCAATGCGCCGCGGTCTGCGGCCCGGCGCTCAATTGTCGGGAACTAGCTCCGTCAACCGGAGCTCGGAACACATACATACATACGAGAGGCCACCACAACGTTCGAGGCCCAGTTGAACTACGTATGGTCCGTGTGTGGTTGCATGAACAGTTAGGACGATAACCGGGGATAATCATGTTCTGACGGCATAAGGACCTCGTCCGCATTGCCGTTCGATACGAATGTATGGTGGAATTTCGCCTCCGGGTGGTTGAGGATCGGCACACTCTGAGTGCTCGGATATCTCAACGTCCGCATCGTGAAAGTGGACAAAGCTAAATCGTTCGGAACTTGGTTTAGCGATGCTCCGTCAGGTTGCCTAGCTGCTGTACGAGTCAAGTGGAAACTTCACAGGAGAGTTTGAGGGAAGAAGATAAGTGGGTTCGCAAGACTACCGGAGATTTCCAATAGTGCTAGTGCTACTTAGTGTGCTCCGTGCATGATAGATGTCGAGTGATTGATACAGAAGTTGAGAACTGAAAAATAGTGAGAAGCCAAAGTCGGAATTAAGCTTGCATTAAAAGCCAAAGGAATAGGAAGGAGCCTAAGTGGTTGAGTGAGTCTCGTATTAAGCGATGCAAACGTGAAAAGCCCAAACCATGTTCTAGTGATGTGGAGGATTGGTCCACTATTCATTCAAAGTGCCGTGCTAGGTACCTTGAGTTCGCAGGTCATTTTGACGAATCAGAAGCCAGTATACTATGTTTCCGAGGCTCTGCCATTCAGCATCTACACTGGGATCAAAGATGCTGTGGCGATGTGCAATAGCTGGGATGGAACATTTCTGTTTTGATGCATTGTTGTGAAATTTAATAAACGGTACTCAGTCTGGAGCAGGGCCTTCTGAGGTAGCTTGCACAGATTTTCGAGTTGAGACTCTGGTACGCCGAGTGATACTGTCGGGTAATGTAGTTGGTTCTTCCTCGAAATACTGAACTGATTCGTCGATAGCGGTCCGTATCTTCTGGAAGATATCGTGTAGTTTGATCTGGAAGGGAAATGGGCATGACAGGCGATGTATTGTTTGGAAGAGATTCCTCGTCTAAGTGCCAGAGTAGCTTTCTAGGAACAAGTATGGTGTTAGATTACGGAGTTTGACTAATATTGTTAATGAAGCCTTCAACTTGACGACTAGATTTGGTGGGAGCAGGTTCTAGTAGGTCTTGCAATGTACGTGGTGACCGAAGGCCGGTAAACTTGTGGATGATCAGAGTTTAGACTTATGTATAACTGCAATAAGCTCTCTTGTTCACCTAGTGGTGAAGACTGTTGCCGTATGAAAGCAAGGGTTTTGAGAACCTGGAGACTTAGTTCGAGACCTCTAGGTTGAGATATAACAAAATCAAACCTCATAAGACCTGACTCAGTGAGTTGGCGAATGGATGTCAAGATCTGTAGCCGTAGTGGTGGTTAGAGTAAGGGGAGAATTGTGAAGGGCCGTATTGTGATGATGGCTAGCATATTTCCAGTCACAGTGCGCAACCGACTGACGACTCGATTCCGAAAAACAGCCATCGTGGAAGCTTCGGGACAGGTACATATTGCTCCAGTCGTCATTAGCAGGCGAGTAACTTTTCAAAGGCCACGAAGCTGCAACGGAATAAAGCCAGCCTAGAACCGAGCAAGTGACTTTCATCTCCGAATCACTGCTGCTACTAGTTGTAAGTCAATGACGCGATACAGACCCGCATCTTGGCCGAATACTTGATGTTGATGAGCCAACGTATCCACTGGTGACAGTAGTGCGATTTTCGCAGACACAATGAATCAGTATCGGTCTCACCGGAGTACAGGCACAACGTAACTGGGATTATCGCGCATCTGCAACTCCGGAATCAGCACCTTCGAATGGATATATATACCCACATTGTTGCTACGCCAATGTGGTCGCGACTAGCTTACGATCGACCCAGACCATCGGGGATTTCCAGTCATGGTCAATGATCGCCCATTGTGATCACTTTGAGCTTCGTCACAATGCTTCTGCATCTTCTGCAAAAGGTCATCTGGCCTCGGATTTACAAGGCAACACGATGAGCGTTTGCCTTATGCAGAATCCTTGTCATGCCTTGTCTCATCTTGCTAGCTCTAGACTTGGAACCTTTCAGGGGAATCCCCAGGGAATACCCTGTCGTAGGCTCGTTGTGCGTGTAATTGTGCCCGTCAATGAACTCGTGGGCCGGCAGGGATATCGACTGGTTTTGTGGCCGTGGAAAGTAGGGTTGCGCACGTTCAGACCCCTCCTGTTCCTTTGCTTTTCCAACTTGACATAATTCATGGCCAAAGGAGCCTCGGAATGTCCGTTCAGATCCACAAACCTGGGATAAGGCCCCTGGATGATGGCAAAGATGGAGCTGGGTGAGTGGTACGAGAACGGGCCCAGGACCCAGCACGCAGTCACACCACTCGGTGCTGCAGGGTTCATGACGTTTCACCGCTCTGAGGGCACTAGCGAGCTGATTAAGTCCGTCGTCTCCGTACGGAGAAATTGGCGGGTGAAAGAGGTCCTTGGAACACTCAGATCTCAGGTTTAGCCCAGCCGTCTTCGGGGAAAGCAGTCCTTAATTTATTTCCGCAGCAGCGGGAATCCGGGAATAGAAGCACCAGGGCCCTAATGGGACATTCGAGGAGCAGGCCGAGGAGACGCGCTCCATGCAGCGACGCCAGGCCCCAGGTTTTCGATTTCTGGTGCCATGTAACTTCGAGGGATGTGCAGCTGCTCGGGCCAGGTTATGCTCTGGACGCGCGCTTTACCGGGGACACAGACAATGTTTACCAAGAACGGGTGGCGGGATCCAATCCTGCAGGAACGCACGGGAGCACAGAGGCCGCCGTCGTGGACATGGGACTAATGGCAGGCTGTCGCTGGATCGATCTGCGAAAATTGATGAACCGCAGTCGTCAGTTCGCTCGCGAGAACGTGCCGGAGTGACAGTGAGACAGGCCCTCGAGGCGCGATCTCGTGGATCACCGGCGATTGGGACCCTGACCGCGATTGCGATGGCCCCCCTATCTGGGCGATCAGCAGCCAAGGTTGCATCGCCGTTGGGACCAGAGCCAGAACCCCACCACGCAGTAGCTGAGAAGACGACATCGACAGCCAGAGCGCCCCCACCCTAATCAGCCGGCGAACACCATAGGTTCAACACAGCCGGCAGCCACTCCGTACTCTAGGGTCGCTCCTGGCAGGCGAGCTAACGGCGCCAGGTCATGCCTCAACAAGCCAAGCGGGCGATCACTGCGCCGGCGAGATGAACAGTGTGGAGAAGACGAACCGATACCGAAGCCTTCGCCGTTCTCCTCGGTGCTCTGCTCGGTCAGCTGGGGAGATTGGAGCGGAAAAAGCAAAAGAAGGGGCGCCTCAGGCTCGTGGCCCTGACGCTGTGTCGCGTTGCAGCAGCGCCAACGGGCGGTCCAACCAGGACGAGCTGCGCCGCAGGCCGGGCCCATCTTTTTTTTCTTCGCTGCGCTGAGAAGGTGGCGATCCGGCCATCGCCGCGGAATGGGGGAGGGCAGTGAGAGAGGCCTGCCACAGGCGTCGGAGGTGCAGCCGCAACAATACGCCTGTGGGACCGGCGAAAGGGATGTTCCGTGACGAGCTCCATCAAGTCAGGAAGTCCAACCCTGGACGACGCCGCATCGACTAACCATTCCGCACATCAGCGGCCGCCACCGAGAGACCAGGATATGTCACAGCGCCTGCCCCTGCCAATTGCCAGTCATGATCAGCCAAAGCTCTTCCCCTCCGGTCCAATCGAGTTCCGGACAGCCTCTCCTAGCCAGAGACTGGAGCAGTCGCCACACCATCAAAGATTGCTTGCGACTTTAAGCTTACCTGCGCACTGCTCGACGATGAAGTGGAAATTGCTGGCTGGCATGACCCAGCTGACGTACGCATTACCAATGGCTGTCTCTCTGCTCGCACACAATAATAGCACATCATGCGAAAAGCCCCCAGCATAACGTCCCCATCTATTGGTCAAAGCACCTGTATTTCCTAGCCTCTTGCGCCTGGACTTCCGCCCCCGCTCGCTGCCCTTTGGCGGCTTTTCAACTGAACTAGCTCCAACGCCGTGGATGGCTTCCGGGCACCTTGTCCCTGATAACGTCCCCTTATGACCTGAGCTCCAGGCTTTCTTCCCTTTCGACACACGTCTCAAAATTTCCCGGACAAAGCATTCTCCCAGGAACCCTCCTCTCCGCATCCAAGCTCTAGACATAGCTGGTGTGGCAATTAACCCGTTCAGTCTATGGCGGTTCTGCTGTTGGAGCACTCGGAAGCGCGTCGCCAGGATAAAGCTGGAATGTACGGCGATCTGGGATCGCAGCACGGCATGTCATATATCCCTTCCGTCCCGGTTTCAGGTATCGGGGTCGCACAGCCGTTTGCCCAACCGCTTTTCGACAGCGTCGACGGATCTGACCACACTCGCGGCGCTCGAGCTTACCCCATCACTGCCTCAGACGACCAGACAGCAAAGAAACGAAGGCCCTCCAAAGGAAAACCGCCGCTTGTAATCAAGCGGTCCTCTTCGACTCCTCATATGCGCGCTCTGGGCTTTGCGGATTCTGGTCAAATCTCGCCCAATTCGGAAAAGCGACGCAACAAGTTAGGATACCATCGAACCTCGGTCGCTTGCGGTACGTGCAACCCACCTAGCGTCTATACTGACACCATCCGATTGCTGACTCGCCGCAGGTCATTGCCGACGAAGGAAGATAAGATGTTTAATAGCGCCCGAAGACGCCCAAGGGCGCTGTTCCAACTGCATTAGGCTGAAGAAGGAATGCAACTTCTATCCGGTCGAGCAGCAACCATCCGGGGACTCGCGGTCACAAAACGCAAAACGGGGCAGCGTCTCTGCTGTTACCTCGACGTCTAACTCGTCTTCTCCTCGCGCGTCGACTGCCTCTGGCCATGAACAAGTCGAAGAGTATAGCTCGTACCAGCAACTACCAAGCGGCGACCAACCTCCCAGCTACGGCGTCTCGACCGAATTCGACAGCCATGTTGACATGAAATCACAAAATGGTGGTAGGTGGCAAGACCGCGTTGCACAGAATTGCAAGCGCTAGGCTAACAACTGAAGAAGTCATCCCACAAACAAGCTCTTTCAACTACTCTCCCTCGTTTGATGTCGGAGCGTGGTCTTCCGACTATGCAGCGCGGACTTCATCGGATGCCAACTCGGACGGCTCATCAATCGCGTACTGGTCAGCTCCTGGTACTTCCATGTCCTCGGCGTTTTTCGACGACGCACCCAACCCGATGCAACAGACCCACGGTCTTCCGCCAAATCTAGGAAACCCACAACAACTACAGGATGAAAACATATGGCCTGGGGTAGCAAGATCAATGTCCTTCAGTGGCCCTGACGGCATGCACCCAGACTATCGCTTCCAACACGCCAACACCATGCCTATACAGCAGGGTGGGCTACGCTCAAGCATGGACGTTTCGTCAGCACCGATGAATCCAAACATTCGGCCCGCGTCGACATTTCCGTTCAGCGCTCCCCAGGGATGGCAACCTTACATGACATCGGCTCCAATAAGCACGCCTCCTGGACCCGCACAACCATTTGCCGCAAACTGGTTTCCCGGGCAAGTGTCATTAGGAGCAGTCGAAGAAGAGAATAACGCGGGAAACCCGTATCAGCGCTATTGAGGCCAATTCGCAACAGTGTGTTTTCACGTATGACGCCCAAAAGGGATAACGACAAACACGGCTGCAAAAAAATCAGTCCAAGTATTACAGCATCATCAGAGACAAAGTGTTTCGTTTAGGGACATAGCCGCATTTTGAGGGCGTCCATGATTGAACGGCCTCTTCTATGCGCATTCAAGGAGTTTTGTGGTCATTGGCTTAAATTCAACCTCCGGGGAAGCCGGACGATGCGTTTGCGCGTATTCAACATTCCTCCGCGTATTTGCGAGAGACGCCAGAGGAATTCCTTGTACAGTATTCAATTTGCATATCAATAAGGGTGAGCTTTCAGTGTTATCTTTCAGTGTTATCTTGCTTGTTTAAATATTATTACTACTTTCCGTCCTTCATCTAGTGAGGCCTTTCCGGGCTTGGCATTTCTTCAGGGTTGACTATAAATACGCAGACATCCCAAGCCGATACTCCATATCATCGAACGAATACCTTTTATCAATGGTGGCAGTACACTTTCAGCACTGTTCTTCCAGGCGGGAGTGGAGATTGACTTCCGATTCCGAGCACACATTCGAATTTTGCAGCCTTTATTTCCGAACCGTGCGACTTACCACCGCATATGCCTCACCATGGTGTATCCTCGCACCCTCTCCCTTGTTCGATCAAATAATTATAGCAGCTATAGCAGGGGAATCCCGGTTCTTCACAAATGACAACTGCGTAAACCCTTAACTAGGTTCATCCCAATCTCAGGAGCCACAACAACATCATTCCACTCCTCACTTCATACATCTGGCACCGCGTCAGCAGCAACGCATCTTCCATCACGGCGCGGAACAAACGTTCTCCATGTCATCAGCATCCACGGAGATTACAACTGCTCAGGCCCACTACTCTCCAGACTTGGACGTCTCAATAAAGTTACATCGAGCACGCAGACCCCCGAAGCCCTCGCTTCGCCTGCCCCGGTCCGGATCGGCAGCCGGGAGCGCCCAGCGATGCGGGTCCGTTCGATTTCCGAGGTTTGCTCGCACCCAGAGCGTTACGGCCGTAGTCCGCTGCCGTTGCCGTTGCCGCGGCGGATCATCGGTTGCTGGAGACGGCAGCGGCACTCGTGTGCGATGGGCGCACTGTTGTTACTGCACAACACGATGGTGAGCGAGGCGTGCGAGGGGGCCTACCACAGCGCGCGGTAGAGGGGGTTGTTGGACCCCTGCCGGTACGCTCAGCGCCACAACGGCACCGCTCGCACCCGTGTCCGGAGTGTGCGGGTGCGCCGGCTCCGAATTGCTGCAGTTGCTCATGTCTAGATGGTCAGGGACTGCCTAATTGGGTAGGGGATGGGTAGGGATGGTGGTTCAGGAGGAGAAAGGGGCGCATTTTTAGGAGGCCTGAAGTGCCTGATGCGGTGAATCCATGTTCCCTTCCGTCCGATCCTTGAGAGAGCCCGGATGCAGCGGCGATCGTGTGGCGGAAAAGCTCAGAAATTTGGCTAGTGAGAAGGGGATATGGAGCTAGGAGCATAGTCGCCAGACGAGCGTTAGACTAACGACGTGCACCAAAGATCGGAATGCAGCAGGAATGAAGCATGTCAATAATGGTTGGAAACGGGAAGCGCAGTGATATTGAATGGTCTATGATTTCCAGATATTGGTGGGTGAGGGTTAGTAGGGCGGACTGATGCTCCGACAGCCGAGGGCGAACATCAGCTTTGTCTACGCGTCGCTCCGTCACACTTTGCCCGGACCACCGACCGTTGACAGACAGTTTCTAGAACCGCGTTAAGGACAGAAGCCAACCTCAGCCTTCACGGCGCCTTCAGGCTGGCCTAGACCTGAGCACGCTCTACAGTCAGCTCACTTTAACATCAGCACGCTCCCTGGAACCTCTGCCTTCATTAGCGGCAATAACAAGGGCGAGAGACGTCTTCGTTTGAAGCAAAACCTATGCGCAATCCCGTTCATAGCGACGACTGCCTGACAGTCACCCTCCAGCAATGACAGCGCGCCGTCCGACCACCTACTTCCCAAGGTCGGATGGCATCTATAAGCGGCGCGAGCACCATAACCTACCCGCGCGCCCTAGCAATGTCGAACCCATCTTCGACCGAGAGCATGCCAACCAGCCCCTCGCACCCTACGACGACGACGCCGCCAATTCCGTCTACCTCGAGGGCCCGTCAACGCCCGTCTCTTCTCCGCTGCCGCCCAAGCCGCCCAAATTTGCGAACCGATACCTCTTCCCCGTTCTGGCCCGGAACGAGCGGTTGCGCCTGACAATGCTGTGGTACTACACGAGAGGCATAACTCAGGACACGGAGCTGCTTCAGAAGCTACAAGGCATAGTAAACCTGGTGCGAGGTTACATTGGGTGGGAGTTTGTCATCATGGGTATCTTGGACAATGATGTTTACATGCGCCTGGTAACGGATGGCCTGCCGCTGGCAGTCTTGCCAAGGAGAGAGAGCACATGCTCTCACACCATCAACCAAGAGTCCGGTGTAAGTGGTGCCGTCTACAGGTAGAGCCGAGGGCTCTCTACTCACAACTACTAGGTTTTAGTTTTGCCCAGCATGAGCGAGGATTGGCGCTTTCGCCATTCTCCGCACGTGGTAGAGGGTGGCCTGCAAAGTTACGCTGGTGCCGCGCTCCGGTACGAGACGGAGGATGGCCAAAAAATCTCCCTTGGCTCCTTGTGCGTTGCTGCTAATGCGCCGATCGAACTGCCGCCAGAAAAACAATCTGCTCTTGCTCGATTCGCCGACATCCTTACCGCCGAGATCGTCAACCAATGCCGAATGAGCCGCCAACGCCAACGTCAAATTATGGGCGATCTGCTCTCGAAAGCAAAGGCCCAAGCGACTTCTGCAAACGTCGAAAAGTTGGTTAAAATGGTAGTCTCGAAAATCTATCCGGAGGCGCAGATTTCTTTCCAAGACGTAGACGCCGGTACTCTTCACGTGGAGAACCGTCTCCCCGTGGCGCTCTCGCAAGTGGAAGATGGGCTTTGGGAAGACTCCGAATACCTGGAGCTTTTGATTCTTACGCACAACCACCAGAAGCTTACGTCCAGACAATCTGTTCGCGCTGTTTTTGGAAAATGCAGCAGGGCACCATATAACCGATACCTAGTGGTTGCATCTCGGGATGTGCAGTTTGTATTTGACGATGTAGATGCCTGGTTTGTGGAGAGTTGCGCTCAAATCTACTGCAACATCTACCAAGAATATTTGTTGGCTGAGGCACTCAAGGCAAAGGAGACCTTTCTCAGAGGAATTACCCACCAACTCCGGACGCCTATCCACGGTATTCTTGGATCCGTTGAGTTACTTGGCGAAGAACTTGGTTCCCTTAACCATTCTGCTGCCGTCGGATCGGACGAGAGGGAGCAGTCGATGCGAACCGCACAATTGTATCTTCAGGCGATACAAAACTCCGGCCGCGAACTAATGTCGACGGTCAACAACATGCTTATGCTTAACCAATGGGCTGAATCGAGTCGTTCTGTGAGGACGGCGACGCTTTATGAACTGACGCGCCTCGAATCGGACATACTCAGAGATATTTCGCAAATGCTACCGGAAGACGAAATAGTTAATACCTCGGTGCTGTTCGACAACAGACTGAGTGTTGAATGCAGTATCATTACGACCGACATTGCACTCCTTAAAGAGTGCCTCCAATCTTTAATTTTAAACGCCATCCAGTCAACCTCACACGGTAGCGTCCTCGTCGAGACTTCGGCAAGCGATAACTACTCGGTCTTACAGTTTGATGTCAAGGACACGGGCACTGGTATCAGCAAAGAAGACCAACACCGTATTTTCGACGCGTACGAAAAGGGCGACTCACACTCTCGGGGAGTGGGTCTCGGCTTGACGATCGCATCGAAGATAGCAACGGCCTTGGACGGCACCGTTTTCCTAGTCTCCTCGGAGCTCGGCAAGGGCTCGCACTTCCGTGCGGAATTTCATAACCCTGGCTTTGCGTGCCCAAGCAAGCCCCTGCCACATTTGGACTCAACGGCGTTGCACGGGATTCCTAGGCATTTCCACGAGATTCCTACGGGCCGAGACGCCGCGCCACTGGTCCGGCACTTCATGAGCTTCCTCCAGCATCGCGGTTACGAGCACTCTTCCAAGTCGTATGACTCCCTGAACATCATCAGTTTTACCGAAGACGAAAGCGAATTCCAGCGTTCTCTCGCCCTAGTGGACCCGAGCGCAGTCGCCATCTGCCTAGTACCAGGCAGGAAAACCATGGCTCATTTGCGCGTACCGGACGGATACAACAAACTGCTTTTCTTCAACGGCCCTTTTAATTCCGACCATCTTAACTCGATCCTCAAACAAGTCGACGAGATGTGTCCGACGCTACTTTCGCTCCCCCCTATCAACCAGCCCCGCAAGTGCGTGCCCCCACCACCCGTCGAGGAGATTTGTGACCTCTTCACCAAGACGGCGCGTATCCACGAGGCACCCAGCGCGCTTATCGTCGACGACAACATCATCAACATGCGCATTATGCGCATGTACTGTGAGAAGCGTAAGATTCCGTACGCCATGGCGGCGGATGGCAATGAGGCCATTGCGCAGTTCAAGGCCTGTGCTGCCAAGGCGCAGCCCATCAACCTCATCCTCATGGACCTGCAAATGCCGAACTGCGATGGCGTCGAGGCCACTGCCACGATTCGCAGCCTCGAGGTGGAGCTCGCCCCGCATAGGCACAAGGCAGTTGTCTTCATCAGTATGTATTTCCTTTCCCTACTGACATCTGCAATAGTGAGCTAATCCGCGCTTTGCGCGCCTACAGTCACCGGCCAGGATTCTCCTGAAGACAAAGCCAGCTCATTCGCAGCCGGAGCGAACGAGTTCTTCGTTAAGCCACTAAGCATCAAAGCCCTCGACAACGGCATCAGTCTTTACTTTGACCAGAGCAATACCAAGGCTGGCGCCAAGGCTAACGGTTGAGCCGGACGCCCGGCCTGATATCATCAGGCTGGTGATTGATGAGCGACTACCGGCTGTTGAATGCTGGTTACTGCCACGGACTGCTGCCTACGGGACCTGTGTTCCGTTACCCGTACGAGACATGCGGGGCGCAGGGGTCACGGTTTTACTCGGCCCCCAATATGTGTCATTGTGGATGTGTTATCGTTCGGGATGTCGTTCCGCATTGGGATGCGGCCCCATTACGCGGAGGTTACGTGTGTGTGCGTGTGCGTGTGCGTGAGCATGAGCGTAGGCACGAGCAAGGTCAGCGAAATCATGATCGACCGCATCTGCCATGTCGGATGGTGCCCATGGTACTGAGCGTGCCGTCCTGCCGTTTCTGGATCTGGCCTTGGGAACACACGACGAAAGGCAAACAGGGACACATGACGGAGGAAATAAGAGAAGACGATGAATAGGAAGAAGAGAAGAGGAAGAGGAAGAGAAGGAGAAGAACGAAGAAAACGGGCTACTACGACAAGCCAAGGTGGTAAAAAGTAAAACATGCGGCGAGGCAGTGAACGAGGCGTCCTCTATGTATGAAAACACCGTCAACAGAGGCAGGGAGGAAAGCACACGCTGATGGACATTTCTGTCTATACCACGCGGAATTGACGTTAACTTCACGCTTGCTCCTACCCTGCATTGGGGCACCATGGTCCGCCGCACCATGCAAAGGGAAAGGTACAAGCAAGATGGCAGCAGAACAGAGGTGCGGGCGTATGCGTAGAGGAGTAAGCTTTAGACGAGTGAGGGCGAGTAGAGTATGGAATAAAAAGTTAGAAAAGTTAGAAGAGATATATATATGTTAGATCAAGACAAAAATCGGGGGGTCATCGTTAGAGAAGGAACACCTAGATATATATAAACATTGATAAAAACTAAGACTAAAAAAAAAATAATTACATACACAGCGCCTACGGCTTGGGCGAAAGATTCACACCTGTAAGTAGGTCCAGCTACGAAGTACTGATAATCTATGAACGGCCGGCACGGCGTGAGTATGTACATAGCTACGAGAACGCCAACAGTAGCAAGGCAAGCCATCACCCAACAACAATTCCTTCACAGTCAACCCCGTCCGTACCACGTACCTACTACGTAGTAGGCGTAGCTATGTAAGTACCTAACCCGGGGACGCGGACGCCGTGCCGCCCTTGCGTCATTCGGCCGGCGACCCAGTGAGGCAGCCTTCACAGCCTCGTGCCGCCACTCCTACGAGCACTACTCCTGCTGGTCCTTCGTATCCGTGCGTCTAGAACGCTGCGGACTGCCCGATCGTGCCACCGCCTGGGTAGGTGGGTATGACGACTGGGTTTGCCACCCCCGTGTGCCGGATGCGCGTGCTTGTGTATGTATAGTCGCTGTGCTGCTTGGCGTGCGGGCGCGTTGTCCTTTTTTCTTTTTTTCCTTGTTTTGCGGGCTACCTGCTACGGTATCGGTTGCTGTTTAGGGGAGTTCACGATATGGCGGCCTTTCGTACCAGCAACCACTACATCACTACCACCAACTACACCATCAGCAGCCAAACGCACGTCCTCCACGATGCCAAAACTATCTGCAAGCAGGGCTGCAGCTAGCAGCATCAGCACGACAGCCTCGTCAACACCACTACCATCAACACCATCAACGCCACCAACACTAACACCACTACGACGCAAAACACACCCCCACAACCACACTGGACCCGTCGTCTCAATCACGCGCGCGTCCTCCAAGCCAACCCCCCAAACATCCACTACGTGCTCGCGCCCGACAGCAGCATCCTGCACGCGACAGTGAGCAGCACAGAACTCACAAGCATCCCGGCGCACGAGCTGCTGGGGCGGCGTCTCGTGGACTTGGTGCATGTTGACGACCGCGCACTATTTGTGCACGAGCTTGAAGAGGCGAGGAGGAGTGGTGTTGCGTTTCGTCTGTAAGGCTGGTTGTGGGGAGAGCGCGTGAGAGGGAGCAGGGTGGTGATGATGCAGATGCTGATGGCGATGTTGATGCGGACGCCAATGTTGAGGTCGGGGCTAAGGTTGAGCAAGAGAAGCACAGCTACGCCGTCTTCGAAGCCTGCGGCCACTTCGCAATGCCGCGCGCTCTGCCGCTGCCGCTGCCGCTGCTGCAGACACCCACCACGCAGCAGCGCCTCGCAGCGCACGCGGCTGCGTGCACAGGCGTGTTCTTCGTGTCCGCGCAGCCGTACCCGTCGAGCCCGGGCGCGGCGCTGGACCGGTTCCTGGGGCTGCGCATTGAGCGGGCGATGCTGGAGCGGGAGAGGGCGCGACTACGTGCTGAGGGGGCGGCGGATGAGGAAGAAGAGGGGGACGAGGCGTTTGAGGAAGAAAGGGATGGAGAGGGAGGAGATGACGGGGAGGAGGGCGCGCTTGTGGTCATGAGGATGGGGGATGCGGGGATCCCGTTTGTGGTGCGGAGGCCGGTGAACGAGACGGCGGCGCGGAAGCGCAAGCGCGAGGGCCTGCCTGAGGAGTTCGTGTGCCAGTGGTGCGATGTCACGAGCGCGCCGGAGTGGCGGAGGGGACCGGGTGGGCCGAAGACACTGTGCAATGCTTGCGGGCGTAAGTGTGTTTCTTCTCCTGCTCTTCCTTCCTTGACATCGATATAGTTGAGACGCTCCTTGCTGACGCGGTGCTCGTAGTACGCTGGGCCAAGGCGGGAAGGAAGAAGAACCACGGCAGCATAAAGATGGAGGAAGACGAAGATGGCGGTAATAGTGCTGCTGCTGCTGCTGCTGCTGCTGCTGCGTTTATGGCGGTTGCTCCTGCTCTTCCTCGTACCGTTGCTGTTCCGCCCGCAGGTGCAGGAAGGACGGCGAAGAAGAGCGTGTGTGTTGTGGCGTAATGTCTTTATGCAGGGAGCGGGATTGTACGATCTAACTAACTGTGTATGCACCCTCCGCCTACGCTACTAACGAGCTACTGACAATTGCTGCTACTTACTGACTCCCCGGACTGTTGGATTATATGGGAATGAAAATGGAGTTGCTGGGCTTTGGGTGTGGGGTTAGGAGACTGAGTATGCGTATGGAAAGATAGGGTGTGGTAGAGGTAGGTTTGTTCGTGTCTATATTGGATAGTACTGTTTTTTGCTCTTATTGTTCTCTTTTAATTTCTTCTTACTTGCTTTTATCTATCTGTGCCTTCTTGATATATTCCCTTTCCTCTCTCCTCTTTCTTTCACTCTATCCCTCTCCTACTTTTCCTCACATCCTACTCCTATACACCGTATCGCACCACAACACACCCACGCCATCTACACCAATAATCCTCTACCTAAACCCCGACCTGCGTAGAATCTCGTACTTAGTCCTAGCTTTACACAGGCAAGCAACCGCAAGAAGCGGGGTAGTAGAACAAGAAAATTATAAATTAGTAAGTATAGAAGGAAGTAGACAGCTATTTACATAGCAGTAGTATAGATAAGTAGATTCGTGGGTAGCCTGTAGATTAGTGAGTAAGTGGCGTATATGTATTTATACACAGCCTTAACAAGGCAGCTTCATAAGTACGCGTTTACAAGCATCCTCTTATATCGTGTTCTCTCTCCTCTACTACCCACCTATCCATCTATCTATGCACTAGACGACCAGTGAACCTATCCTCGCTCTATAGCTTCAACACACATCCTCACAGTAAACAAAAATCAAGAAAAGAAATCCATATATATACGCATCTACTTCATAAATATATACTTCCCTTCCTCTCCATCCACCTTCCCTATTCCCCTCCTTCACCACCGCCACTACCACCACCACCCAAACGCACACACAACCAAGCCCAAACCCGGAGACGGAGTACCCTCCGCTCTCACCCTTGTGTCCCTACGAACAAACAGACACAAACACACATGGCAGACAAACACACAAACACACACAACGTGGCAGTATGCATCGTCCCGACGTTCCAACCACACCAACCCGTTCCACCAATTACCCAAGCCAGCAACGGGTGCCCACGTGGGCTGTGCGAGTATCAGCGGTGTGGTATGGTGTAGTGTGGGTACAGGGGCGTTTGGTTGTTTGTCCTCGAACCCGTCCATCCGTGACACCCGCATCAAACATTTGTAGTGAGTGAGTGAGTGAGTGAGTGAGTGAGTGAGGGGGAAATGCTGTAGCTATGACGCACGTCCTGGCGTGCTGGTTGACTCTGTTAGGTCTATGAGGTGTGAAAAGGGATGGAAGGGAGAAGAGAAAAGGAGGAGGAGGAGGAGGCGGAGGCGGCAGTAGAGATATAAGCCGGCAACAAAACAAACACCTACCCTCACCTCCCCTCACCCTCCCTCTCCCTCACACACACTCTCACAAACCCCGCCCCCGCCTCCCCACCGCTTCCCCACCCCATCCCGTCACAAAGCCACAAAGCCACAAAAACGGCGGCGGACACGCCTCCGCCGCACACATACCCACACACGCACACGCACACGCACACGCGACAAAGCGATCGGAAGCAGCGAGCCGAGGATCGCGCCGCTGCGGCGGTGCTGGTGTGCTTTTGTGCGGTTTGTGCGGGCTGATGCCCGGGGCTGTGGTCTTGGGGGCGTGGTTTGGTTGTGGTGTTACGTGCAGACTTGGAGAAGGGAGGACGCTGGTGTGAGAGGGATAGAGTTTTCCATTTTTAGCTAGTAGAGCCTTCGATTCCGACAACGACGACAATGACGATAATGGCGAAAAGAGAGGTTTGAGGTAAGGGATACATACTTATGATATGTACGACATTTTTGGTGCGGTGTGAATACAGGCCCTATGCACTATCAATTGATGCAGGATTGCTGCATAGCCTGATGCGACCTCCGACGTAGGCAAAGGAAGTACCTGCAGGGATGGAAGGGGGAGCAGAGAAGATTAGCGAGTCTAGAAGTCGTCTGTCTACCTCTATAAAATAGCAATGCTGCAAATTTTTGAATTCTAAGCGGGTTTGGTCCAAGGCGGCGCAGTATGTCTAAGATAATATCAGTGGGAGAAGTGAAACAAGTCAAACAATGAACGAAAACAATAGCAGTGCCAACAAAACCCCCCAGCCACAGCCGTCTTTTATGCAAGCTAGGAGCAAGATGTAGGATGTAGTAATATAGTAACTGTTTTAAAATATCTATCTCATCAAGGCCCACGCGCGCGCACTGCGCGCAACACAGCACAAGCCTGGTCGTTTTTTAACAATGGCGTAATGCAGCAAATAAAGCAAAGCAACGTTAAGCGGACCAACCCGGCCACCTCTTCCACCACTGCTGTCGCCGGGTCGCCGCTGAGGGTATTTCGTCCTCTTCTGTCGGGCTGGCGCCGTGCCATGCCCTGTTTCCTTCTTCAATCCTGTTTCTCTTCGTGCATGTAGCAGACAAGCCTTCAACCCATCCATCCATCACAGCACACAGCGTGCAAGCAAGCGTCCAAAAACGCGCTTACAGCAGGGCCGCGGCACCGACAATGGCGCCAACGACGCCGACGGCCGTGCCCATGAAGCCGGCCTGCGCGACAGCAGCGGCGTTCGCGGACGACGAGGCCGAGGCGCTCGAGCTGCTGCTCGAGGAGCTGGAACTGCTGCTGCCCGACTTGGTCTGGTTGGCGTTCATGTTGCCGGAGCCGGCCTGCGTCGTCACGCCCGTGCTGTTCTTGCAGTGGGCGTTGTAGTCTTCGGTGCTGAGGGACTTGGAGGTGATGGTGATGTCGGCGCACTGGGGGTGTTGTTAGTCGCCAGCAATGATGCGAGGAAGTGTGAGAAAGAGAGAGTTTGGGTGGGGAGAAACATACCTGGTACAGACCACCGGACGGGTCACCGTTGGTAACAACCTGAATAGTAGCGTTCATGCCCTCGGTCAGGTTGACGCTACTGGGGATGGACACGCCGCCAATGCAGAAGTTGTTGGGGCCGCGCTCGGCGAACGTGTCGCGCAGAATCGTGTTGTACGCGCTGCCGGGGTTGTTGCCCACGCCGAGGAGCACCTGCACGTTGGCGCCCGTGTGGTGCATGTCGAGCTGGATGGGGAAGTTCTCGAGCGGGACCTCGGTACGGTTCGACGAGGGGCTGTCGAAGCCGCCGCATGGGAAGTTGGCCGCCGACTCGTCCTTGAAGCCGCGCGCTTCGGGGTAGTTGAGCAGGAAGTGCGCCGACGTGAGCGGCAGCAGCGAGAGGAGCGCCGTCTTGCTGAACATGGTTGCGGTGGTTTGGTTTGTTGTTGGCGTTGCTGGTGGTGGTGCTTGTGGCGCGGGGTTGGTGTTGCAAGGACGGGCACGAGGAACGGAGAGGAATGCTGGAATCAAGGCGCCGGGAGTCACACGGGAGGACAGGATATATAAGGGCACAATTGAGGCCGGCGACAGATGAGAGGGTTAGTTAAACGAGGCCGACGCCGGGTGACGGTGTCTACCGCACCCCGCTCGCCGCACGGCGCTATCGCGTAAAGTCAATTAGGCGAGGAGGATCTGGCCTCGTGTTGCAGAGGCCGTTCACGGTGGCAACGGGCGCTGGTGCGACAACTTGCTCATGGTGGAGGAATGTTGGGCTTGGCTGCGCGGAATTGAGCACATTACTGCCCGGGTGGCGCGTGCAAGGGTGCCCCGGCCCGCGACGCCCACACCGCAGCCCCCGCCGAGACCGCAGAGAGGATCCTCCGTCGCCGCGGCGGTGAATTGTCACAACGAAACGGACAACAAGGTCTTGGGTGTGCAAACCCGCTGGTCGCTTTCATTCGTACGTAGCTAGCCGTTGGCCCCCTGGGTCGCCGCCCGTTGGCCTCCGGCATGCTGAGGTATCTTCTGTCGTGTCCTGCCTGTGAACGCCATAAACTCCCTGCCGAAATGCCATCTGCTCAGTGGTGATCCGCGAAGCCCTGGTTGTACCTTCCCAAAATCACCTCGCCCAGAAACGTTCCACCCAGGACCGACAAGAAGTAGCCAACGTTGAGAGTCATGACAGACAACATCCTACAAATGGTTATTCAGGTGTAACCTGTGATGGGAAGCAGGAAAACTTACAGGAGATAACCGACACCGACCTGGACAGTGACCAGCGCGGCTCTAGGCAAATCGACGCTGAACCTCCACGGCTGGGCCCCGCAAGCCTTGGCACGAACCATCTTGACGTGCTCCTCAACACCGTTCGCGGAAAGGACGGCGTCCTTGGAGTCGGGGTCCTTCTCGATGCGCTCGGACTCGGGCTGTCTATCGGCGACGACGACATAACGGCGGTTGATGGCTTGGTTCAGCCAGCGCTCCTCGAGCTTCTGCTTTCCGACGAGCAAAAGGCGGTAGGCGACGGCCAGGACAATGAGAAAGATGCAGGTGCCGGCGTAGGTGCCCTTGTTCTTGGGAGTCCACTGGTTGGAGAAGAGTGAGGTAAACGGACTGTCGAAGAAGGTCATGCGCATGTCGGCGGCGTCCATGTTCATGCTGGAGCTGGAGCTCGAGCTCGAGGATGAGCCCATGTCCATGTCCATGTCCATTGCGGCTGAGTTGTGAAGTGGAGTTGCGACGGCGGGAGAAGAAGCGGACGGCCCGTGGAGTTTAGAAAAAGACGAGGACCAGCGTGACCAGGTCGTGACGTATTATAGAGGGGGGACGCGCAAATATGCTCCTGTTTTCAGGCGATTGGTGACTGAATTGAGAAGGGAATTGTGACCGTCACGACGGCTGTGGTGGTGAATGAAAGAAAGTTTGGCAGTGGGACCGAGTTGCAGGATGCACAATCAAGGTTGCTTCATCGACACAGGATGCTTAACTCGTAGCGTAGGGATCCCGTAGGGCATTGTGGCTCGGGGCTCGGGAGGCGGCGAGCTCGTGGCCTGCGTGCCTGCCCGAATTGGCACGGACCGGGAGGCATTTTGAGCGGGTTCTTAGTCATGACTGCCCCGCTTCGCTTCGATTGGGTGAAACGAGCTTGTTTGGCGGGGCTCGCAGCAATCCCACCGCCGGACAAAGACATGGGGGGCCCTGATCTGCGAGCAGTTACTTACCCGACCTCCGAATTGAAACTACCTCCATCCTGCTCACTTGTCCGTGCCGTCATCTTTTGTTCGTCCTTCATTTTGTTTCCGCCCGGCCTCATGCTGCCTTCACCATCCTAAACTCGACATCCAACCCTCACCGGACGTCGACAAGATGGATATGGACATGGGAGGTATGGACATGGGCGGCATGGACATGGGTGGCGGCATGAGCATGTCGAGCAGCCCCGCTGGCGTGCCGTCGCTGTCCTATCTCCAGCAAATGTACTGGGCTGTCGTTGGAACTTTTATTGGAATCGCAACGCTGGTCAACTTCACCAATTACATTCTGTATCGCCAAAGGTTGGTTCATAATCTTTTGAGGCTCTGCTTATCCCTGCTAACCAGCTAAAGATTGTCCGCCGCGAATCGTGGAGATCCTCAACCCGCAAAGCCCAAGTCTTGGATCTTTCGCGCCAATGCCTCTGCGACGGCCATCATCCGAGAGGCCAGCAATGCCACGCTTGCGCCGATTACCATCAAGGGTCATAGAATCCGCATGCCGACTTTGGGACCGTTGTCTATCATCTGCGCCAACGTCATCATGCTCCTCGTACTGTGTTTCTTCAAGTTTGACCTCAACGATCTGTGGACTTTCGAAATGATCGGCTACAGAACCGGCTGCATGTCTGTTGCGCAGCTACCCTTGATTATCCTCCTCGCTGGAAAGCACAACATCATCGGCTATTTGACGGGCACCAGCTACGAGCGCCTCAACTGTTTGCATCGCTGGGCCTCGCGCTGCTTGCTTCTGACGGTAACGATTCACATGGGATACTGGTTCGCCGATTGGGCGCCGTACAACTACATCGAACAGAAGGTCCGGACCGACCCCATCACCAAACACGGCCTCATCTCCTGGTGCCTGCTGGTCTGGCTTTGCATCAGCTCAATGACGCCTATCCGCGGCTGGAGGTACGAGGTCTTCGTGATCCAGCACATTGGCTCGTTTGCGGTATTCCTCGCCTTCGTGTACAAGCACATCAGTTCTTGGCCCATGTACATCCGCGTCTACGTCTGGATTCCGATTGCACTTGTTTGTTTCGACCGTGTATTACGCGCGGGCTTTATGCTCTACGCGAATCTCTCCATTTTCCATCCGAAACAGAAGAGACAGGGAACTATGTCCGGTCTCTGGGCTTGCAACGCGGAATTCACTGCTCTATCCAACAACGCTACACGCATTACCATCCGCAATCCGCCAATCGGCTGGTACGCCGGCCAGCACGTTTTCCTGTCTTGCCACTCCGTGGTTCCTCTGCAGGCTCATCCATTTACGATTGCATCCATCCCCGAGGACGATAAGATGGAATTTCTGGTCCAAACGAAGAGCGGTGGAACGAAGCGCCTCTTCAAGTATGCCGAGAAAGTCAGCCTTTTGCCGACTTCGGCTGCGGACACTGTGAAAGACTCCAAATCCGTGGCTATCCAAGGACCGTACGGATGCATCAGACCACTTCGTCAGTTTGACAGCGTTGTTTTACTCGCCGGAAGCACAGGTGCCACCTTTACCGTTCCCCTTCTTCGGGACATCTTGGCCCACTGGAAGCACGAGAAGAAGCATTCGGGCGTTTTCAGCGCTCCGCAGGGAGCCGTGACACGGCACATCCGCTTCGTCTGGGTCGTCAAGTCGAGAGGCCAGCTCAGCTGGTTCACCGAGCAGCTAACCCAGGTCGCCGAGGACGTCCAAACGTTGCGTGCCGCAGGTCAATCCGTTGACGTCGAGATGAGCGTTTACATCACGTGCGACCCGAGCTTCACCGAGGAGCACAAATCGATGCTGTCGAACAACCCAGTTCCGTCGCGCGGCGCCGTGGAGGAAATTTCAGAAGCAGAGGCTATGGACGAGAAGTTGGTGCTGGAAAAGCAGAACCGCCAGGACAAGTTCGAAGTCCGCGAGCTGGAAGACGCGACTGCTGCCTCGATCCTGGATGGGAAGACTGGACGCGGTGGTGGCGCCTGCGGCCCCGACGGCGTTTGCTGCTGCACGGCGACGATCGAAGACGAAGACGACGCCATCGAGCCCGCCGTGTGCACCTGCAACTGCGGCAGCGCGCCATCCTCGCTTCCCTCGGCTGCACCGGGACCTGAGAAGAAGTTGTCCACCGCCGGCGACTCGACGACTACCTCGCCTTCCTCGGACTCCTCGGACGCCACCTTTGTGAAGGCCAAGCAGCAACCGCTCCTGCACCCTAGCATCATGGTCCTGTCGGGTCGTCCGCAGCCGCGCACCATTATCCGCAAGACGCTGGAGCAGGCGCTGGGCGAGAGCGCGGTGGTAGTTTGCGGGCCGGCGGGCCTGGTGGGCGATGTGCGCATGAGCGTCGTCGCGCTTAGTGATGAGCGCGCGGTGCATAAGGGGACGGGCGCGCAGGGCGTCTACCTCCACGCCGAGGCTTTTGGATACTAGATACCTGGAGGGTATTGAGGTTGCTAGCGATTACGGCAATGATGATTGCTGCTGGCTAATAATGACAATGGGAACGGAATGGGGTTGTTTTGCTTTGCATGGCGTGGCGTATGGGATGCATGGACGGGGAATACCCGCCATGGTACGGTATGGGATCAGGGAATCACGGACGATGCGATGTCCAAGACTTTTCGACTGCGCCGCCAGTGCCTGCTAGATAGCTGGATGGCTGGATGGACGGTGGCGCCGTCTCTCACTTAGCTCTCTTCCATACCGTCTCACTCTGTCTGAGACGAAATGAAGTTACGACTACGACTCCTCTTCAATTACTGCTGCTGGTGTGGTTTGTGCTAGGGATTTACGCAGCGGGAGTAGGTGGTGCGGGGTGCCTGAGGCGCGTGTGTGCGTACGTATTGCGTACGTAGGAGCATCAACCTAGATCAAACAAACACACGGGCGTGAAACTGCCCGTGTACGCACGCGGACGGCCTTGAGCAGCACAGCACAGTAGTTACGTGGTGGTGATGGTGCGGGCTTGCTGTACAGTGCAGTGCAGTACTGTACGGGTACTTAAGCAGCATTCATTCGGCGTTGACGTTGGCGTTGGCTCGACATTGACTCGTCGTCCCCGTCCCGCAGGCCCGCTGCTGCAGCCTCCATGCAGGGCGGTGGAGTGGAGTGCGGCGTGGCACCTTGATGACAGCCAAGCCCTAGAGGAAGGTGAGGTGAGGCTCAACGGCACGCGGCACGCCGCCCCACGCGCCCCCTTTTGCGCTTCCCACCCACATGCTGCACAGCACGGCGCGGCGCGGCCTTGCGGCGGTCCTCCGCCACCGCTCCGCACCAGCACCCACCAGCGCTCCGCAGGGCGCTCCGCACCCACGCAGCGAAGAAGAAAGAAAAAAAAAAGTCCACGCACGCACGCGTCGTCTCCGTCGTCTCCGCCGCCGGCCCTGCCAAGCCCGATCCTGAAACGCCCTGATCCATAAATGTGCTTGCCTGTGGTTGGATCTGCGTAATCCGTACTGCTCTCAAGCTCTGAACTCTGACCGATTGGGTCCCGGGCCACGTTGGCGACTAGACGACTTGCCTGCTGTGCTGCTGAGTACTGTACCCTGACCACTTCGTCTCTTTCCCCGATTCGTCTTCGATTCGCCTTTCTGCTTGACTTCGCTTCAACTTCGTCTGGCGACTACGTCTCGCGACTCTTCTTCGACTCGCGACTTGACTTCAACTCGACTACGTCTCGTCTCGTCATCCTCTCGATGCTGAACCGTTAGCTCAAAGTTTCGCGCGCGGGGCCTTTCTTCTATCTCTCCTTCGTCTTTCGTTTTTACATACTAACTTCTGGTTTGGAACTATTTGTACGTTTGAGAGGTTCGCGTTCGAGCTTGCGGGAGAAGGCTGCTGAGTGAAGCCAAGATTGAGGTTTAAAAGCACCTCGGATTGAACGTTTGAACTTGTCCCTCGTTTCTGTGCGCGCGACATGCCCGACGACATCGAAATGCGCGGCAAATACACCGCCGTCCACAACCAGTCCGACGCCGCCGAGAATGGCGCGCTCCGCCCCTCGCTCGAAGCCGCGTACCGCTCCTCGACCTCCTCGGACGATGCCGACCTCGACGAATTCGACCCGCTCAACGACGACGGCGCATCGCTGAAGCGCAAGGGGAGGAAGCATCGCTCGGAATCACAAGTGGGCTTGGGCGGCCATGGCTACGGCGCCGGCAGGCTGTACGGCTCGCGCCGGCCCTGGGCGCGCTGGATGCCCCAGAGGTGCTGGATGCCGCCTCGGCGCGCGTGGTGCTGGCTGATGCTGCTGTTCGTCGTCAGCGTGCTGCTGCTGCTGAGCGCGGGCGGGCTGTGGGCGTGGACGGCGGTGCCCGTGGGCGGGCAGAGCCCCGGCGTGTACCCGTCGCCGCGCGGCGGCGCGGACCCGGTGTGGGAGGAGAGCTACCGGCGCGCGGCGGACATGGTGCGGCAGATGTCGCTGGTGGAAAAGGTCAATATCACGACGGGCGTGAGCTGGATGATGGGCATGTGCGTGGGCAACACGGGGCCGGTGGAGCGCCTGGGCTTCCCCAGCCTGTGTCTGCAGGATGGCCCGCTGGGGCTGCGCTTCGCGGACCATGCCACGGCCTGGCCCGCTGGCTTGACGGTGGGTGCCACGTGGAACAAAGAGCTGATGTACCTGCGCGGGCGCGCGCACGGCGAGGAGGCCAAGGGCAAGGGCGTCAACGTGGTGCTGGGCCCGGCCATGGGCCCGCTGGGTAGGCTGCCAGCCGGTGGCAGGAACTGGGAGGGCTTTGGCGCGGATCCGGTGCTGCAGGGTATCGCTGCCGGCTGGACCATCCGCGGCATCCAGGACGTGGGCGTCATTGCTACAGCCAAGCACTGGATCGGCAACGAGCAGGAGCATTACCGCCAGGCCTACGAGTGGGGTACCCCTAATGCCATCTCCTCCAACATCGACGACCGCACCCTGCACGAGATCTACGCATGGCCTTTTGCCGACAGTGTGCGCGCCGGCGTCGGCAGCGTCATGTGCTCCTACAACCAGGTCAACAACTCGTACGCCTGCCAGAACAGCAAGCTGCTGAACGGCGTGTTGAAGGACGAGCTGGGCTTCCAAGGATTCGTGCAGTCGGACTGGCTGGCCCAGCGCAGCGGCGTGGCTAGCGCTCTGGCCGGCCTCGACATGAGCATGCCGGGCGACGGTCTGAAGTGGAAAGACGGCAAGGCGCTGTGGGGCGCAGAGTTGACCAAGTCGGTCCTCAACGGCTCGGTCCCCTACGAGCGGCTCAACGACATGGTGACGCGGATTGTGGCGGCCTGGTACCAGATGGGCCAAGACGACAAGGCCAAGTTCCCGGAGAGTGGTCCCAACTTTTCCTCCTGGACCGATGAGGAGATTGGCCTGCTGCACCCCGGCAGCGACGACAAGACGACGGGCATTGTCAACCAGTTCCGCGATGTTCAGGGCATCGGCGAGGAGGCGCACAGCATCCTCGCCCGCAGGATTGCTGCCGAAGGCACTGTCATGGTCAAGAACCACAACGCGACGCTGCCGCTGTCTCGCCAGGGCCCTAGCTCCAACAGCTATTTCATCCACAACGACGACGACTTTGCCATGCACATTGGCATCTACGGTGAAGACGCGCGAGGGAACCCCAAGGGTCCAAATGCGTGCGTCGACCGTGGCTGTAACGAAGGCACGCTGGCCTCGGGCTGGGGCAGTGGCGCCGTTGATTATCCCTACCTCGTCACGCCGCTGGATGCGCTCAAGCGCGAGTTTGACAACAACAGTGTCATCATCCATGACTATGCGGCCAATGAGATCCCGGCGTCGAGGTTGCACGCGCTTGAGGAGCAGGATCTGTGCATTGTCTTTATAAACAGTGATGGAGGTGAGGGCTTTATCGAGTCTGACGGCATCAAGGGTGATCGCAACGACCTGTACTCCCAAAAAGGCGGCGACGAGCTGGTCAAGACGGTGGCGGCGCGCTGCGGCCGCGGCCTCTCGCCCATTATAGTCGTCGTGCACGCCATTGGCCCTGTGATTCTGGAGAACTGGATCGATCTGCCGAACGTGAAGTCGGTGTTGCTGGCGCACCTGCCAGGTCAAGAAAGCGGCAACGCGATTGCGGACGTCATCTTCGGCGACGTGAACCCGTCTGGGCACCTGCCATATACAATCGCGCACAAGGAAGAGGACTACGGCCCGCACAGCCGCATCATGCGCTACCCGAACGGGGTGGTCCCGCAGCAGAACTTCTCCGAGGGCATCTACATCGACTACCGCCACTTCGACCACGCGCAGATCCGACCGCGCTTCGAATTTGGCTATGGGCTGAGCTACTCGACGTTCGAGCTGCGCGAGCTCACCATCACCGTCGACCCGACCAAGAAAACGCTCCTGCCGGCACCGCGCCCAGACCCATCGACGCTGCCCGCGCCGCCAGAGTTCGATCACGCGCTGCCCCCAGCCGAAGACTCCGTCTTCCCGCCTGGCTTCCGCAAGCTCAAAAACTACATCTACCCCTACCTCACGTCAGCCAGCGACGCCGCGCCCGGAAAGAAATACCCCGCAGCGTCCGACCCTTCGCAGCAGCAGCAACAGAACAACACGGGCGCGTCTTCGCCCGCGGGCGGCGGACCCGGCGGCAACCCAGACCTGTACACGGTGGTGGCGACGGTCGAGTTCATCGTCGCGAACAAGAGCCCCGTGCCCGGCTTCGCCGTGCCCCAGATCTACGTCAGCTTCCCGGAGGGCTGGGCCGATCCCGAGTATTTTGCTATGGAGGAGGCGGCGGAGGCCGCGGCTCAGGCGAACCGCACCGCTGAGTGGAATGACCCGGTCCAGACAACTTATCCTCACGATGCGTTTGAGCCGAATGTGCTGCCGACTTTGCCGCCCCAGCCCGAGCCGGTGCAGCCGGAGCCGGTGCCTGCGGAGCCTGTTCCGGCGGACCCGGCCCCTGCAGACCCGGCCCCAGTGGACAGCCACCCGGTCGCAGCAGGCAAAGAGGAAGGCGGACGCCCGGTCATCTCCACGGACGCAGGAGAAGAGCTCGACGCAGTCAACCACCCGGTTGCGGCCGGCAACGAAGAAGGGCCGCCGCCAACCAAACGGTCGAAAAACACCGCTCCAGTAGTGGATTTTGCGCCACGGCAGCTGCGGGCGTGGGAGAAGATATGGCTGGAGCCCGAGGGGGCGCAGGGCGACGCGTTCCGCGTGAGCATGGACCTCACGCGCCGCGATCTGAGCTTCTGGGACGCCCGCAGGGGCAACTGGGTCATGCCTATTGTGCCGGGGGCGGGGAGCGGGGGGCAGCCGGGCGAGATGGGCGGGAGCGTGGGCGGTGAGTTTGGGGTTTGGGTCGGGTGGAGTAGTAGGGAGGTTGTGCTTAGTGGGGTTGTATAGATGGATGGGGTGGGTGAGGGGTTTGGAGGCGTTTTGCGTGTATGTGTGTACATATATGGTGGCATAATGTGAATTGAGATCTTTTTTAATTGAGTGGGTGGTTATTTTGGGATTTGATGAGGTGGAGTGGTGGATTGAAGGCGCGAGTCATGTATCGAGCTTGCTTGGTGCATCATCTTTCGCACCTTTACACCGGCTCGTCGCATCTTCCATCCCGCGCCCGCAAGCACAGTAGGTAACTTCTATCCCAACACCATTTCAACCAGCTAACCAGTCACCACAGCCAAAGACACAGACGTTCAGCATGATCAGCGTGCGCGAAGCAGCAGCCAAAGCGGCAATACTAGCACGGCAACCACCATGGGTCAAGTCACCAATCCGGGGCAAAACGACAAACTTCACCGTCATGTACTCGCCAGGACACAAGACATCACGGTTCTACGACGAGATCCTGAACGACGAGACGCACCCACGGTACCCACGGGTGGTGTGCGAGTTTGCAGCACGGGCGCGGGACGGGCTGTGGCTGACGGTGATATCGACAATGGCGTTTGCAGAGAAGCGCACAGTGCGGTCGTGGGGCACGCGGCGGGTGCGCGCGGCGTTCACGGAAGAGCTGGCTGCCCGCGGCTTGAATGCCATGGGGCAGCGCGTGGGCGAGGACGGGAAGCGCGTCGACGGCGCGCTGCCTAGGTTGCGCGGCACGCTGAATGTCGTGGTTGCGAGGAGTGCCCTGACCGAGAGGTATGAGGCTGTGAGGAGGGAGGCCGGCATGGTCGTCGATAGCTTGTTGGCGTTTAGGGAGGCGGGGCCTGCGGCTAGCTCTCCGTTGAGAAAGCAGGGTGATTGGTGGGGGAAGGGGAAGGAGGGGAGGTCGACGAAGCCGCCGGTGGATGGCCCGCCTGTGCGCTTTAGGATGGGGGGTGAGAAGGTGTCGAGGCCGCCTTCTGATGGGCCGCCCGTGATACGCTATAGGAAGTGGGGTGGGCATAAATGATTAGGTAGTAGTAGTTGTGCTGCGGATATTCGGGAGGCGCTTAGTAAGGCGCTGCATCCAGCTGTTCGCAACCACGGCGGAGCGCCAGAGGCTGTGCATGAGCCGCGCACGACTCGCCCTGCCCCTCGCCGTTCCCGTCTTCTCTCCTCCCAGCATATCCATAACGACCACTTGCCCGAGCCCTGAGCCCCGCTGTACTAAAGCGATTGACGCCGGGCGCGCAACCTCCACTCTCCCGACCGCTTATGACGCAGGCCGCAACGGTGCCCAACCACAACCACCTCCTCCGTATGGCCACATCGCGCCCACTCTACTAAACAAAACACAATGCCTTCGATATTGTCCGACGACGACAAGCAGACGGTCAAGCGCACCGTCCCCAAGGCCTCGAACAAGATCCACGCCGTCGCCGTCGCCAAGCTCTATGTTGCCTACCCGGACCCGCACCGATGGACCTACACGGGCCTGCAGGGCGCCGCCGTCCTGGCCAACGACCTCGTCGGAAACACCTTTTGGATCAAGCTGGTGGACATTTCGGTAGGCACTTCGGAGTGACTAGGGGAAGCCGTTTGCTAACGTCGAGCAGCCCTTGAACCGCGGAGTGATATGGGATCAGGAGATCTACGACACCTTTTCCTACAACCAGGACCGTGTCTTCTTCCACACGTTTGAGCTCGAGCAATGCCTGGCCGGCCTGTCCTTTGCCGACGAGAAAGAGGCCAAGCAGTTCAAGAAGAAGATGGACGACCGCGAGAAGAACGCGCACAAGAACACCAAGAACAAGCCGTTTAGCTCCACCGCGGGCTCCGCCAACAGCGCCGCGCCAAACGGAAAAGAACAGCACCACGGTCTTCTGGGCAGCATAACGGGCAGTCTCTTCGGCCACCGGCACAACTCGCAGCAGCAGCAGGCCCAGGCCCACTCGATTATTCCTCCCAGCAATGTCCACCTCGCTTCTCCGAGCGCGACTTCTGCCTCGAGCCCCAACCAGAGCGGCAAAAGCTCTGCTATTGATACAGCTGACCCGTCATGGCAGCCGCTGCTCAAGGAGCTCCTGCAGATGGGCATCACCGAAGACCAGATTGAGGAAAACGCCGACTTCATCAAGATGTACATTGAGCAGAAGAAGGCCGGTGAGGCCGCTCAGGAAGAACGCAAGAACAGACTACCGCCGCCACCGCCACCGGCAAGCGCGCCTCCTGCTGCAAGCAGGCTGAGTCCTCAGAACACGGGCAGCACGGGGACGTCGCGGCGTGGGCCTCCTCCTGCTCCGCCCGCACCCCGCAGAAGCGGCACCGCTGCGCCAGCTCGTCCGGGGTCTCCCTCACCTCCCAGAGCGCCATCGCCAGCCCAGCCCAGGTTCAGGGTCCCGCCACCGCTCGCCGACGCGGGCAAGCACGCCCACGCGCCGCCGCCGCCCGCACGCTCACGTGCCCAGTCGAACGCGACGCCCGGCCCGCCTCCGCCGCCGCGCCCGCCCAAATCGCCCATGGACGACGAGGCGCCCAAGTTCGGCGTGCCACCGCCCTTTGCGGGCCAGCGCTCCGTGTCGACGCCTGCCCCGCCGCTACCGCCCAACCGGGGTCCGGTGCCTCCTCCGCCTCCGCGCGCAGCAGACACGCCCGCCGCGCCCCCGCCGTTGCCTCCAAAGGCGCCTACGCCCACGCCTGCTGCGCCCCCGCCGCCTCCGCCTGCTTCGACGAGACCGGTTCCTCCTCCGCCCGCCCCGGCGCCAAGCATTCCTCCACCGCCGCCGGTCCCGCCCGTCAGCTCGCCCGCGGCTCCGCCTCCCCCGCCCCCGCCTGTCCCCGCGGGTGGCGCGCTCCCACCGCCTCCTCCACCACCACCGCCGCCCGCCGCCGCACCGGCTCCCCCTCCCCTTCCGCCCTCGGGCTCTCCTGCCCCGCCTCCTCCACCTCCTCCTCCACCGCCGCCAGCGCCTACAGGCGGCGCGCCACCCCCGCCCCCGCTTCCTCCATCGTCGGGAGGTGGGCCGCCAGCGCCTCCGCCGCCGCCACCACCAGGCGGTGCACCAGCGCCGCGGATGCCGGCGCCTGCGGGCGACCGGGGCGGCTTGTTGGCGGATATTAGGGGCGGAGCGAAGTTGCGCAAGGTGTCGGATAGCGAGAAGAAGGACCGCAGCGGAGCGGCTGTACCTGGGGGCGAGCCGCCGAGCGGTGCTGCTGGCTCTGGTGGTGCTGGTGGTGGGGGTGGGGCGGATGGCGGGCTGGCTGGCGCGTTGGCGAGTGCGTTGGCGGCGAGGAAGAGTAAGGTTAGCCATTCTGGTGAGTTTGGTCCTGTCCCTGTTTTTTGGTTTTTTTGGGAGGGGTTTGTGGGGTTTGCGGTTTGGAGTGGGTTGCTAATGTGTGTGTGTGTGTGATTTGCAGATGATGAGGACGATGATGATTGGTAGTTGTGTGTGGAGGAGAGATGGATGGAGTGGGATGGGGTGGTTGTGGGTTGTGGGTTCTGCGTGGGATGGTATGGTATGGTAGGGATGGATGGATGGATGGATGGATGGGTTTAGTGCTGTTGTGTTGTGAAGGGATGGAGCGATGGGATTGTCGAGCTAGTCGAGTCGAGTCCAGCCGTGTGTGGGTGCTGGTATGGGATGGATGGATAAATAGTGGATGGGTGGGCGATAAAGGGAGGGGATATCAATCGGTTTTGCTGCGGATGGATGGATGGATGGATGCATGATGTGTGATGGGAAGGACGGTGGGTGGGTGTGGTAGAGTAGAGGGTAGGGGTAGGTAGGGGCGTAAGTTAAGCTGAGTAAATTGAGTGGTTAAAGAGTGCCTGTTGTGCCTGCTTGCTGTGCTGTGCTGCACATTATGAGGTGATAGTAGACGTGGACGTGGTGTGGACGTAAAGGCAAGAGTAAGGCTAGTAGGGGCGAGTTCTAAGCTATAACTACCTACCTACCTACCTACCTGCCTGCTTCTAGCTCTCTTCCTCTCTCTCTCTCTCTCTCTCTCTCTCTCTCTCTCTTTCTTCCTTTCTTTCTCTCTCTAGTCAATGCATGTAGACAATATATATGTAGAGCGGTAGCGGGGTACGTGAGGCGGGCGAAGGGCGAGAGATAGAGGGCAGGGCAGGGCAGGGCAGGGCAGGGCAGGTAGCAGGCAAGTAAAAATGACAGACCAGACCAGACCAAAACTTTTTT
>NW_022983603.1:0-3091 GCF_010093885.1 Aplosporella prunicola CBS 121167 | reverse complement strand
TTTTTTTCTCTCTCGGACCTTTCCTTACGTTTCCGGTACTTTCCCGCCGCACGCCTTCCTTCTTCTCGACATAGATGCGCGTCCCTACAGCTGTAGGTAGGCACCTGTGTCCTCGGCCCCGATACCCGTCGCTTTGGTGATAGGTGTGAGTGCGTTCGTGATGGTTGCTCTGCCGGTGTCGCTGGCGTGCCTGACGCGTCTGCTGCTGTGTATATATGTAGATGGCTTTGTTGGCTCGGTGGGTGGGTGCAGGGCCTTGTCTCTCGTTCTGTCGTTCTGTCGTTCTGTCGTGTCGTTGTGGGTGGTTTGGTTGTTTGGTTGGTTGGTGGGAGGAGTTGGTAACACCTCTTCGTTCGTTCGTTCGTTCGTTTGCCGTTTGGTGCTTGCCGTTAGTAGTGTTAGTATTGGTGTTGGTGTAGGTGCTGGTTTCAGTCAGTGCTAGTTAGCGTTAGTAGTGTTAGTGTCAGTATCAGTTAGTTGGTCAGTCAGTCAGTCAGTCAGTCAGTGTCAGTGTCAGTGTCTGTTAGGTATGCCTGCCTCTCTGCCGCCGCTCCTCCCATCCTCCCTTTCTCTTAGAGACGCGCTCTCTCTCTCTCTCTCTCTCTCTCTCCCTCTCCCTCTCCCTCTCCCTCTCCCTCTCGCATTACGCACTACGCAACAACCCTAACGCTCTTGCCGCCCTTCTTCGCACCGTTACCCACACTCACACCTGCAGCACCTCCAACACTTGCACCTCCTCCCCCTACACCAACACCAACACCACCACCGCCAGCAGCAGCAGCAGAAGCAGGCGCGAGCAGAATCCCCGGCACCGGCGTTGCCAACTGGCCCGCAGGCGCAGGCGCAGGCGCGGGCGCGATAACGCGCAGCTATGCACCTCCGCCTCCCATAGCCACGCCCATAGCCATACCTTCGCTGCCCACACTTCCGCCACCAAGTTCGCTAGCAAGTCCGTTTGCGCTTGCACCTGTGCCCGCGCCCGCAGCACCCCAAGCCCCGTCCCCGCCCGCACCGCCCCAGCCTCCACTGCCACCACTGGCAAGCGCTCCAGCGCCGACGCCAGCGCCGACGCCAGCTCCGCTTGCACGACGGATTCCCGCTCCGGCTGTGCCTTTGCTAGCTGCGCCTCCGCCCCAACCACCACCATCATCGTCGTCCTCGTCCTCGTTGTCGCGGTTCCGGCCATTAGCTGAGCGTTTCCTAGCCTTGGCCCAGCGCACTGCAGTAACATCAGCTTGTAAGGACTATGTCAAGCCTTGCGTGCGTGCGTATCGGGAAAACAAGGAAAGAAAGGGGGGGGGGGGCAAAGAACAAAGCACTCACACCCACAAGCATTACACAGCGTCTTCGGCCCGCCCGGCCCGCGCCTCCACTCCGGCGCATCCGTCGTATTGCACCAAACGCAGACATACTCCTCCGCCAGTCTCGCGCGCTTGCGCCCCGCGCCCGCCGCCTTCTTGACCACGAACGGGATGCCCACGTCGCCGGCGCGGATGACGACTTTGTCGGACCCTGACGCTGGCCCTGCTGCTGTGCCTGCTTTTACTGTTGCTGTTGCTGTTGCTGTTCCTGTTCCGCTGCTGCCAGCAATGCTGCCGCTAGCAATGCTGCGCGGCGTCGAGTGCCCGGCGCCAGAGCTCGCCGCCGTGGTGCCGCTTGAGAGCGAGGGCGGCGGGCTTAGGGAGGCGGAGGCGGCGCCCGCGCCCGCGCCCGCGCCCACGATGCCAGCAGCGCGCAGCGGGGACAGCGCAGCATCAGCATCAGCATCAGCACCCACTCGCGCACTGACATCAACCCCAGCCCCGTCCCCATCCCCATCCCCCTCCTCCTCTTGCACCAGCTCCGCGCGCTGCCGCCGCAGCTGCGCATGCTCGATCTGCAGGCCCAAGAAATCGTCGAGCAGGCGGCCCTGGCGCGAGGGGTACGGGCGCGCGACGAGGAAGAAGAGCCCGCCGGCGCGGGCGGCGACGAACGCCGTGGGTGAGACTGAGGGGGGTGTTGTTGTGAGGGAGGGGGGGAGAAGCGTCCCTGCTACGAGGCTGCCTGCGGCGAGGGGGGCGGGCGGCTGGTAGTGCCCGCAGGCTTCGAAGACGGCGTAGTGTGATTCTTTTATGGCGGCAGACACAACGGGGAGCTGTTGGTAGGGGTATGCTGGGTCGAAGGCGGTGGCTACGCCGTCGTCGTCATGGCTAAGGCGCAGTTGCAAGCGCACGAAGAAGCGGAAGCTCTGCTGCCGCTGGTGTTGCTGGTAGTGCTGCTGGGCGCACTGCTGCCTCGCCTCGGCAAGCTCACGCGCAAAGAGCTGCGCGTCATCAGGATGGACGAGCTCGCTCAGCAGCAGGCCGACGAGCTCGGCGGGGCTGAATCCCACGAGCCCCGCGCTGCTGGGCGTGACGTGCAGGATGCGCGTGTTCGGCGCGAGCACGTAGTGGATGTCGCGGAAGCTGGCTTGGATGATGCGCGCCCAGTCGAGGCGGCGCGCTACGTTGGCGCCGGAGCCGGTGACGGTTTGCGGGATGGGGAGGTGCTGGACACTGGCATCGTGGTAGTTGTGGTGGTGATGGCCGGAGGAGGCGGTGGTGGTGGTGTCGTTGTTGTTGTTGTTGTTGTTGTTGTTGTTGTTGTTGTTGTTGTTGTTAGCGTCACCGCCACTGGGGAAGGGCTCCATTTAAGCGGCAGGGCTAGCTAGCTAGGTAGGGCGCAGTGGTTAGCTCTGCAGTCTGCACTAGCTATCAAGCAGACAGCAAATACAGCAACAACACATCCGGGCACAGATGTCCAAGCACTGAGCAACGGCGTTGTCCGCAACAGCACACGACATGAGTCGTAGTAGGTAGCGAACGGAAGCGAATGAGACGGAATGCAAGAAGAAGAAGAAGAAGAAGAAGAAGAAGAAGAGTTAGAAGAAGGGTTAGAGAAACGGTTAGAAAAGAAGACCCACAGAGACGCCAACGGCACCGAGGCCCGAAAGTAGTAGTAGCAGTAGTAGTAGTAATCGTCGGAGAAGGGCAACAGACAGCAAGCAGCAGGCAAACCCAGGCGTAGCATCGAGGGCAGCGTCAAGAAAAGGAGAAAAAAAAAAAAAAAAAAA
>NW_022983602.1:0-40498 GCF_010093885.1 Aplosporella prunicola CBS 121167 | reverse complement strand
AAATAACAAACAAAGACAAACCGTTAGCTAGCGCTTGCTGGTAAGAACTGCAAGGAACGCGCTAGAAACCCGTGACACCTTCGCATTTCTTGGGTACTATGCAAGCATTTTCAGCATGATCAAAGTCTATCTCGAACCTGGTGACGGAAATGATGGTTGCTGGTTCTGATTGTGCTTTTCCGGGTAATGATGCGGTGGAGACTACTTCGCCGCCTATAAACCTTTCACCTCTCCATCTCGCTTTCTGGCCTCTCAGAGTATACGATGCACCAGAACATCTTATTTGGTACATCTGACAAGGTCAACCGTTCTGAGGCTCTGTTATAGAAACATACTTTTCTAATGTGACTCCCGGATATTGTGGCGGAAGAAGAGTTTGAGATAAGGGTTGTTGCTCCGCTGGAGTTTGTCACTATCTTATACGTATTGCATGGCTGCGTCGAAAAAAATTCCGGGTGCCAGTTTCAAAGATTATTTTCACATATTAATGAGATCCCACACGAGATCCTCAGAAATAGAGTCCCACAAAGCGTAGGACAGAGCAGATCTTGCCCAGGCAGTTCAAGGGCACAATAAACGAGTAAATCGTACACGAAATCCCTTCCCCTACTCTAACTTTTCCACACGCGGCGAGGAGGGAACAGCGATTTGTCAAATGCCAGACGAAGTGCGAATCTCTCCGAGGCTTTTACCTTTTTCTATCAGCAGTCCAGCAGCAACTCCAAGAAAATTCCGGCGGACTCAATCACTAAAGCTAACCAATAAAAAGGTTTGAGAATCGTATGGATCCCCAAAACAACTTAACAAAGTGACAACCATCAAGAAGCAGCCAACCTATCTTTATATAAATACAATAAGCAACATTGTTTTTTATGAAGCACCAATAACTTCATCAAGCATCAGTGGTTTAGTGGTAAAATCCATCGTTGCCATCGATGGGCCCCGCGTTCGATTCGCGGCTGATGCATCTCTTTTTCCCCTGGACTCCTCGCACAATCTTTTGCCACCCATCCACACAGTCCAGCAATCTCATTTTTTGCGCCCCACGCCCTTGCGCCGCGGAGCGTGGCCCGATTCTGGTGGCGGGCCGACTCGGTCGCGGCACCGAGCCGAAATAGCACCGCCCGAGTGGAGACCCCGTCACTGCGGGCCTACCCGGAGCCAAACTACACCAATCCCAACTTCGCAACTCGCCTTCGCCGCAATCCCGCCTAAGAGCTGGAACTTGCTGGCCAGCTCAAACGCTGGGACTAGTCTTGATTGTAGAGAATGCGGCATACCAAAAGCCACCCAGTCATCGCTGTATGCACCACACTCTCGCTCTATCAAAGCTCAGTATGACACACCAAATGAGCCTCTTCCGGTGTCCCAGCAGCTGGCCCCGTACACCGACACACCCAAGAAAGGAAGGTATTAAGTGTCCGTCTTGCCCAGGCACTGTCGAGAAAACTATAGCCGCCTGTGCACCATCATTAGCAAAATTCTCTGCACAGTGCCCACAAACCTTAGGTCACTCTCCGCGGACTGAAGAAAGACGAACAATGACGTACATACCAACCCGAGCTTCTCGTTAGTGTCCGGAAACAAACTCTCATCAGGACAGGAGCCACAGGCCAGTTGCGGGTTCAGCACCGTTACTTACCCCTGCGAACTCTACACCTCCTCCGGCCCCGCACACACCTGTCCCTCTGGCATACCTGCACGGCCAGCACCACGAGAACGCCTTTGAGGAGATAGATGCTGGGCATGTTGGCGAGTATGACGACAAATCTTGTCGTAGCAGTGCCGTCGATTTTCAATGGCGCGAAGAGTGAAAAGTGAACAGCGAACACGCCCCGAAGCCAGACTGGTAACAGAGTGTCTATGTATCAATTGTACGCCCAACTCCAAACACACGCCTAACAGTTCGGAAGACGCTATTCAAACAAACCCACCCACCAATCAAACGTACGTATCCAACATCCAGCGTAGTGCCTCACCTGTCTTCTAAGCCTTCAAGCCCTCCAACAACGCCCCCTCCCCCTTCGACTCCACAGCCTTAAACATGCCACCCTCGCCACCAACATCCACGCCCATCTCCGCACGCTCATACGCGGCATCACTGCGATCGGTCAAAATGCGCAAGTCCTCTTCGGCAAGCACACCCTTCCCACCCTCAGCAACATCCCAAGCCAAGCCATCCTCGCGCCTCAGCAGCCTCTGCAGCTCCTCCAACTCGTCTCTAACCTCCTTGTCCTTGCCCGAGCGGCTCAGGCCCCCCTTCCTAATCACCAGTTTTTCGAGCCGGCGCTTCCCTTCTGCTGCCTCTAGCAGCTGCGTCTCGACTGTGTTGCGCGTCGCGAACCGGTACACCAGCACGTTGTTTGTTTGCCCGATCCGGTGCGCCCGGTCTTGCGCTTGCAGGTCTTGCTGCGGGTTCCAGTCGCTGTCGAACAGGATGACTGTGTCCGCGGCTGCGAGGTTGATGCCTTGGCCGCCGGCGCGCGTGCTCAGGAGGAAGAGGTTGACGGGGGCGGCGGAGGCGTCGTCGTTTTCATTCTCTTCCTCATCGGACTGCTGTTGCTGCTGCTTGCCTCGCCGCTTGGAGGCTTTGGGCTTCGGAGTCTCGGCCGGTTTGGCCGGCTTGTTGAACGCTTCGATGAGCTTTTGTCGTTCGGACTGCGCAACGCTGCCGTCGATTCGCGCCGTGCGCCAGCCGCGCAGCTCTTCCGCGTACTGCTCTAACAAGTCCAGCATCGTCTTGAACTGGCTGAACACCAGCACCTTGTGACCCTCTGCGAATAGCCGCGACAGTAAGCTGTCAAGCAACAGCATTTTGCCGCTGGTCGTCACAAGTGTCTCGTCTGGCTCCGTTTGCTCTCCGGTTTGCGCGTTGTAAAACGGGCTGAAGAAGTTATACGGGCTATCACAGCACAGCCGCAGTTGCATCACCGGGTTCTGCAGCTTCTTGGCTTGGATCTGACGCTTGGCGAGGGCGAGTGTGGCTGCGCGGAGAGATTCTTCCTCGTCTACTTCGCCTTCTGTCGTTTCAGGAGTCTCCTCCGAGGCTTCTTCTTCCTCCAGGGAACGGAAATATGCCGTGTCGCTGACTTCTTCATATCTCTTCTTGCCGGCGGCCGCACGGCGACGTCCCCGCCCACTGGTGGCTGAGGCTGGCGTAGCGTCGCGGCTGGTTTTCGTACTCTTGCTAGGCGTCGCTGTGCCGCTGCTTTCAGCCCCTTTACGCTTCAGGCTTGCTGGCGTGCCATTACGGGGTGTGCCTGCCGCGCTGTTGGTCATGCTCTCGACGGCCTTCTCTTCTAGGTAGGTCCTGCTTGTGCCGTCCAGAATGGCTTGGTACAGCTCGCGCTGCATCGGCGACAACGGTGCGAAAAGAACGTATTCCCGCTTACGCGGCATGAGCTTCTCCACATCGGCCTTGACTCTGCGCAGGAGGAAGGGCTTCAGAATAGCGTGCAGACTTGCTACTAGCTTTTGCTTCTTCTCCTCTGACAAGATCTGCTCATATCCATTGCGTTCTTTCAGTGCCGAAAAATCAAACCAACTCTCGAAGCTCTCCAGCTTATCGAAAATAGTGGGCATCAAGAAGTGTAGCAACGACCACAACTCTGTCAAGTTGTTCTGCAGAGGAGTTCCTGTAATCAGCAAGCGGTTTGCTGATTGGTAGCTCTGTAACTCTCGGATGAGTCTACAGTTAAGGTTCTTGATGCGATGGCCCTCGTCGATGATGATGAACTTCCAGCCAAAGCCTGCAAGGAATTTGCGGTCGTTCATGCAGATCTCGTAACTTGTAACGACAATTGGAAATTCCGGGCTACCAGGACGTTTCAGTTGTTTCCTGCGGATCTCCTCGCGTTCCTGCTTGCTGCCGTGATACAGCACCACCGGGATTTCAGGTGTCCATTTTCGTACTTCGGAGACCCAGTTCATCGTCGTGCTAAGAGGTGCGGAGATCAGGAACGGTCCGTAGACGCCCTTCTCGCGGAGAAATGCTAGAAATGAAATAGTCTGGATGGTTTTGCCCAGACCCATTTCATCCGCCAAAATTCCGTTCAGGCCGTTTTCGTACAGTGATGTCAACCACTCCAAGCCTTCTAACTGGTAGGAGCGCATGGTACCGCCGGTTACGAGTTTTGGTTGTCTCGCTGAGTTCAGATTCTGGATACCAATATCAGACGACTTGACGTCTGCCTCAGCGGCCTCCTGCAGCGCCTCGGACACGCTCGCATTTCCACCTTTCGCTTTGAGATCCTCCTTCTTGACAAAATCGGAGATTTTGGACTGGCCTGCTTCTTTTTTCGGCCTGCCTCTACCTCTTGCCGGCACCGTTTTCTTCGCCTCCATGTTATCTTCATTCGGAGCCGCTTTGCCTGTTGTGACCGTAGCACGCGTGGCTCTCCTTTGGCTCGCTTCTGCAACCTTTTCAGCCTTTTCCTCTCTTTTCTTTGCCTTAACATCCTTAGCCTCTTCCTCTTCTTCCTGTCGCTGCATCTGCGCTAGCATAATGCTCGAATAAAGCTTGCTCTGGCTCAGCAGGTATTCCAGCGCCTTAAACTTTGAGTCCACAACTTCTTGTCCGCCCTGTATATCCTTTTGGCGCTCTTTCTCCAACCGCTGATCGCGCTTCGCGTCTGCCTTCTCGCGAGCTCGGCGCATCTGTTCCTCCTCTTTCAGCATGTCGCTCGACACGCCATTGTTGTCGTTTTTCTCCATAATGCTATCTGTAATAGGCGAGGATGCTGGTGTCTCTTTTGGCGACGTAGAAGAGGCGTTTGTGGAGGACATGGCGCGGGTGGTAAAAATTTACAGGTCGTCTAACGAGGCGTGCGGTCTACTTGCGACCTTTCGAAGACGTCAATGGAGGAATCGGAGGCCCCGGTATAGCACTGGTAGAGTTTTAGAGGAGAGGCAAAGTGGAGGCCTGCTTTGTTGCGTTGCGCTGGACCGCCACAGCAGCTAAATTGGCGCGAGACGCGTCGACGTCACGAATCGCGGGACGACGCGACAGAGAGCAGATAAGCGAGGAATCCTGGCGATCTGGGCTTTCGACCATCCCGTCGCTCCATCCCATTGCGGTTTTTGAATCGCGACCCCCACTCCCCTGCTCGTGTCACCAGGGACTATTTTTTCTTAGGAAGTCCCTATACCTGCCTGGGCGAAAATTTCACGTCGTATGCTCGCTTCCTTATACAACTCAGGAAAAGCTCCTTGGCATCTGCAAGACAGTGGCCGGCAACACGCGAAGGGATCGGACATTTTTGACTACATTTCCGATTTCGTACATAGTAGGAGCAAGCTACTCGCGTAGCAATAATAGGTATCGCGGCCCTTTGAGGCCTGCTCGCCAAAAGCGCTTTATCCGCAGTCTTTAAAACATCGTAGAATCTCGAATACTTTACCCCCTGACCACAGCCCATACAGAATTATCATGAATTAACTACTGTACTCCGGTATGCCAAGCCCTTACCCTATTGAATCCGCCGAACCTACCTGCTTATCGCTTCTCCGCCTCAATCTGTGCCTTCAAATCCTCCAGTGCCTCCTCTCTCCTCCTGAGATGGCTCTCCAATCCCTCAACTTGCTCTCTGACCGTCTGGATCTCCTCCCTGATGCCCTTCAAGCTTTCTCCTTCCTTCGCCTTGCCCTCGCCCAGCTCCAGATCCCTCAGCTCCCTTCTCTTGTAATCCAGCAGCTGCTCCAGTTCACGCTTAACCAGCGCCGGCTTGCTGTCATCGCGCCTGTTGCCACCCTTGGCTTTCATAGTCTCCTCGACGTTTGCCAACTTGTCATCCAGCTCTCTCAGCTGCTTCTTCAGCCGCACTTCCTCCCAGTCCTCTGTGGTGCGCGCACTGCTGAAGTCCGTACCCTTGTTGTACCGCGCCCTGTCGCCAACGCCCAGACGGCTCAGATAGGAGTCACCGAACTTGGCCTTACGGCCCGTGGCCGTGTCTTCATGTCGGTTGACGCCCCAACGCTCCGAGGGACTCTTGACGCGATCGATGTTGTATTCAATGTTTCCCTTTTCAAAGGAGGCGCGTAGAGATGGCGGAACGAATCGCGGAATGCGGAAGCCCTCGTGCCGCATGTTGAGGATATGCAAGAAGGCAAGGCAGGCGTCCTTGCCAACACCCTCATGACCCTTGGCGTTGACAAGGTTCCATGCGGACCGGATGTCTGTGTCCGGCACGTCGAGGGACTCGTACAACGGCACCAGCGACTCGAACGATACATCTCCACGGTGGTCTTTGTTTGCGCTGTAGATTTCCTCGTACTTGTTCTTGTCGGCGGGCGACATATACCAGTCGAAGCCATCCTTCAGGCCGGGGGTGTCGTCATCGTCTTCAACTCGCTCGAAGGCAGCTTGGCTACCAGTCAGGGCGCGGGAAGCCTGGACAAGGTGGGCCTTGGACTCGGGAACGAGCCAGTCGGGGAGTGATTGCGGGACGTCGTTGTATTCCTGTCCAAGTCAGCTTCCCCCTAGATGCTCGCTCGGTGCCCGAAAGCCGGGACGGAGCGCGGACGACGTACGCCGTTGACCAGGTCGAAGATCAGCCTCATGGCGACGCAGAATTCCTCGAAGTCCAGGTTTCCATCGTTGTCTACGTCCGACAGGTCCCAGATGCGCTCGAGCTGGTCGTCGCGCAGCTGGGAGTTCTTGAGGACCGAGGCAGCCTGGGCGCCATTGAGGTGAAGGCCGCCGTTGGAGAGCGAGGAGAAGATTTCCCAGTAGCGCTCGACCTCCCACTGCTCTATGCGCTTTGCGGCCATGGTGGATGTGATGGTTGCGACGGAGGGGTGGTGCACACGGAGGTAAGCTGTGGCTGCGCCTGCCCTGTCGGTACACGGGTCGGGCGCGAGGGCGCCAAGGGCAGGGCGGGGCCCCTTCCCCGTTCACGCCGTTCTCGAACCCTTCTCTTCCCGTCAATGCAAGCGATGCTCCACAGGCCACCAACGGCCGTACCTAGGTACTACTCGTACATACTCAAATGCTCCTGCTCAGCCTAGCCGACGTGAAACCCGTGGCGCCCTCCTAGAATAGCACTTCTATCGAGCACTGTCTGCTGTCCACCAATCACCGCCGTCCGAAATACGAGAGCTATCAACCCATACTCCCTCTGCCTGTATACGAGTATGCTGTTATGCAACGTGCTACCTGACTGTCGGGCCTGCGAGCACTTCAAAGCTGAACATGGCCGCACATAAAAGGGCTGAGGCCCCAGGCTAGGTATCAGTCTCCATCGCTCTCAAGTCTTTCGCTTCCTCTCCAAGTCGCTCGCTTCTCTCGCGTCCGTTTCTGTCTTTTCCAATCATGAAGTCTCTCTCTATTGCTGGCGCGAGCCTGCTTTCCCTCCTTCCTGCGTCCGCCGAGTATATTTGGCCGTCTCAGTATGACGAGATTGAAGACGTCTGGAGTCTTCAATCTGGCTACGTCCATCACGGTTTCCGCGATAGTAAGTTGACCAACCTATCAATCACCACTCTTTGAAACTTACATCGTTAGACGTCACGCCCTGCACCTTCGGCGACTCCAAGTCGCAATTGACTGCCGCAGAATGGTAGATATTCCTAAAACTCTTTCTTGCACCTCGCATCTGACCATAGCCATAGGTTGCGCACTGCCTACCACGACTTTGCTACCCACGATACCTCCACTGGCCTCGGTGGTGTTGATGCCTCCATTATGTACGAACTGGAGCGTGACGAGAACACGGGTGCCGGTTTCAACGGCTCTCTTGGCTTCTTCCTGAACTACTACAGCAACAAGGCCTCTATGGCCGACCTTGTTGCCCTTGGAGCCATCGTCTCCGTGGAAGCGTGCGGGGGCCCAAGAATCCCCTTCCGCGCCGGCCGCATTGACGCTACCGAGGCTGGTCGCATGGGTGTCCCCAAGCCCGATGAGGACATTGATACGCACAAGAAGGAATTTGCTGCTGCCGGTTTTAACGTCAGTGACATGATCGCCGTTGTGGCTTGTGGCCACACGTTTGGTGGCGTTCACGGCAACGATTTCCCTCAAATCACCGGTGTCGACTCTGAGGATAACTTCCCCAAGTTTGAGAACGGCGACGAATCTGCCCACGTCTTCGACAACAATGTTGTCACGGAATACCTCGATGACAGCACGAGCAACCCGCTGGTTAAGAGCTCTAACAAGACGTTTATCTCGGACCATCGTGTCTTCAGCTCTGACGGCAATGTAACCATGAAAGCGCTTGCAGACCCCAAGGCTTTCCAGAGCACCTGCAAAGACGTCCTGGCCCGAATGATCGACACCGTCCCTTCGGCTGTGAAGCTTTCGGACGTTCTTACGCCCCCCGAGATGAAGCCTTATGAGCTTTCCCTCACTTTGACCGAGAAGAACACGCTCCACTTTGAGGGTAAAATCCGTGTCCGCACGACCGAGATTGGCTCCATGAACGCTCAGGCCGTCACCCTCACGTACACCGACCGCAATGGTAAAACTGCCAGCAACAAGACCATCGAAACCATGCACGGTCGCTACCAGGGTGGCACGTCCTCGGGCTTCGGCGAGGTGTTCGACTGGTTCGAGATTGACACGGAGCTCCCGATCGACACGTCCATCAGCAAATTCGACATCACTCTCACCAAGCCGGATGGCAAGACTGTCTACAACAACGCTGGCCACGGCTTCCCTATCCAGGACTCCATTCTCTACGATCAAACCAAGTCTTGCATGTCGCTCCCCGACGCGAACAACAAGAGGACCGTCAAGGTCGTGGCTTACGTGCGCTCCGAGCGCGCCAACGACCCCGTCAGCTTCAACTTCTACCAGAAAATCGAGAGGCAGGGTGTCATTGTTCCTAAGCTCGACACCTTGAACCAGAAGATGACCAAGGTCGAGGGTAGCGAGAAGAACGGCTACGTCCAATTCACCGGCGAGGCCGAGGTCAGCCTGGGCCAGTTCGGTACCACCCTCGACGTGCTTGTCGGCGAGGGCGACAACGTCGATATAGTCGACTTCAAGAGGACCAACTACCTGACGCAGTGCGCTTAAGTGGATGCGACGTGTACGAGGCATGGTGGTTGAGCAATGTAGTTTAGTGCAAACTGGAATCATATCAACAGATACCCCCAAAGCATTGTTTTTAGATAGTTTAGAATATATCTCGTATTTACGCAAAATTTTCCTTCATCGCTGTGACTTTCCTATCTCATTTTCTCGTTTCATTTTCTTCATCGCTGTGACCTGCCTATCTCGTTTTCTCGCTTCCTACCTGCCTCCACATGCACGCCCCTTCGCATTTAGAAGCACGGCTAGAAGAGGCAGCTCGAGTCCGCAAACGGCATCGCGTCGCCGTAGGCCTGCGCACGGATTCGAAATTTGAGACATGTTGCTTTTCCGCGGCTAGCAAGCCTGATACAGCAAGGCACTGGATATTTTGCTCACCCCACGTGGTAACATATCTGTAAAACTAAAAAACTATATAATATACTTTCTTCTCTGAGATAGTTTATATCTTCATCCCTTTATAAGTATCTTTAAACCCTTCTAATACTTTATTTATATACCCTCGTAGATACTCTAGTAGTTGTATATATCTATACCCCTATATCTTTTAAAATACTATTATATCTAGTATTTTTTTACTTTTGTATAGTTACATAGTGCCTACTGACCGTAATGTAATGGTCTAATATAACTACCTAAGGAGTGCTTTATAAGTATCGTATATTTCACTTAATATGTAGTTAAGGGGTGGGCAAATTATCCGGGGCCATACAGCAAACTCACTTCCAACAGTTAGCGCAAGAATATGCAAGCCACCGTTACATGAGCATGAAACTATTTTTTTTTTTTTTTTTTTTTTTTTTTTTTTTTTTTTTTTTTTTTTTTTTTTTTTGGACATCTTCTGATCGGTTGAGATATCGGGAGTCGCCTATATAAAGTAATAACAGAGCCCTGATAAGAAATACAGGCCCTCAGCGGCTATCAAACACATCCTCAAAGGATGTCCTCGCTAAGCATCGGCTGCATGGGAGTGCTATACGAGCATCCTAGGTTTTTGTACTCCTAGCACACGCACGAAAAAACAAGGGAGTCCAGGGCAAAGTTTGAACAACCACAGAAAGAAATGGCCCAGCCGCAGGGCTGCAGCCTGCGCCACCGTTTTGGCTAATGCTCAGAAGAGCGAGGCTTGCCAGGAGCGGGCTACAGCGCTGCGGGGATAGCGTACCTAGCGGCTTTCTGGGCAGGGGCTCGTATCATAGTACGGTGTTTGGATGGGAAATTGGTGCGTGGGCCGTAGTGTTGCATGCATACAATACAATAGCAGTCAACAGGGGTGAGGGGTGGTTTCTAGGGGCGTGGCGTATCGGCTCTTCCGATCTGCACGGCGCGGTAAGCTGCTTTTGCGTGCTGAGGCTGAAGTGTATGTAGAGCGCTTGCGCGCTTCGGTGCCTTCCTTTCGGACCTTTGGGCTTTCGGCAGTGCCGTTGCTCTCTGTCGAGCTGCCGAGTTGGGACGCTTTCGTGTTGCCCCGCCCTATACGAGGATGGAAGTCCCTGGTATCTGCTCTGCGTCTGTAGGGTGCTTGGCTATATCCTAGGATGTCAGAGTGTGGGATAGGAGAGAAATAATTCTGGGATGCTTCTTTGTTTGTTGGCATATACCGTTATTGTATTGATTGACTTGGAGACTTTGATGTCTGTGAGAAATTCTTAGGCGCTAGGTGTGGTAATACGGTGTACCCATGCCCAGATGCCTTCAATACACGCAGTGGAGGCGACCACAGCCTTGCCGAGCCGGAGATGCCGATTTTCGGCTCGGCAGAGTTACGCGCATGGGCCGTTCTGGCCGCTGAACTCTCCTTGCCGGCCGCGCTATGGTTTCTGTCGTTTGGACCTTGACAGCCTCGTGGGGCACTCGAAACTTGTGGTCCCTTTCGTAGGCTAGTGTTGTGGGGCGAAAGGGGCTTGGTGGTTCGTTGTTGAACAGTGGACCTTTGGGCGGCTTGGATTGTCGAGTTCGAGGGCCTAAGGAGGTATTGATGGAATGACCAAAGCTAATGTTATGATTGTAAGTGACCTTTACTTTAGTTCAAAATACTTGGTTCTACGAGGTAGAAGAAACCATAGCCCATAGCTGTTGTATCTTATGCTAATAGGCTAAATTGTCCGCAGTGTTCAACTTAATCTTTGCGTGCCAAAGGAGGGAGAGAAAAAGAAGGAAAAGAGAGAGGCGAGGAGGAGCAACAAGGGCGTAGTCAGAGTAGTTCCCCTTGCATTCATGAACTACCTTGCTGGATTAAACTGATAGGTGGTCGAGAGGTAAGTAACATAGGTTTTCCTTCATAGTAGTTGGTGGAGACATTCTACCGTGTCATGTCTGTGAGGAAACTCTTCAAAACAATAAATCAGGTAGCTAATATCGACCATGTTATAATTTTTCCCAGTTCACCTTTAAACCGCTTATCTGGCTTTCTAAATCCATGCCAAAAATTGGAACAGCAGAAAATGAGCGCTACAAATTAGAACCGGCGGTGTGTAGAAAACGAAAGTTGAAGTTGTTTGCCTTTATAATGAGTAGCAGCTTGAGATGTACATTCTGGGTCTTGCTTAGCTTTTACTGGACATTTAGGAATGGCTATTTTTAGTGCGTCGATCCGGCGATCAGCTTGGTAATTGGATGCAATAGGATGGGACCCCGCGGTCTTTGTTGCACTGCTGTGTTTGCAGTTATACACACAAGTGAGGAAAGACCTCACGAAAGCGTTTATTTTGCCAGACAGTTCTTGTTGAGCAGAAGACAGGGTTTCTAGTTTCCTTAGCAACGACCATGCATAAATTGGTCCGTGCATGCGTCTTTCTCAGGAAACTCGGTTAGAGATTTTCCGCCTCTTTCTGTCATTCTGTTGACAACTTCGCAAAAGCGCTGGTACAGTGAACTACAAATCCAAGTCTTTTACATATCTCTTGTTCCCTTCTTTTAAAGTCAATCCTTCGAAAGAAAACACTCTATGTCTCGCGAAGATGAAGCTATGGTGCTAGCACCGCTCGCTATACTTGCTCAAAGTGTTGTCAACATCATACTGCTTTGATTCCAGTTTAAAATGCCTAGAATCACCACCGCCGATCGGAAGCGAGTCTATCTAGCTTGCAAAGGGTTATTTATAGGTGCTAGAGCCCGGATCAAAAAGGGAAAAGTCCATAAGTACTTGAATCGGCACCGAGAATATGTTGAGCCGCTCAAAAAAGAAATGGGCGCTGAAACAGTCAACAAAATTGTACATGAGCTGCTAGCCAATGGTCATTTCTCTCGACCATCGGTTGCTAAGGCCGAATTCCCTGAGCTCTTCCCACCTTTTCCAAGCAAGGATGCCCAAGAAGTATCAGAAAAGGGTACAGTGTGCCCCGGCTCTGATATGTCGGAAGAAACTTCACCGTCTAAGGACTTGTCATTTCCCATGCTAGAAGCCGATGCAATTTCAACCACCGAGGAAAAAATACAAATTCCAGAAGATGGTGAAACTTCGCCTATCGAGGAACAAACACAAACTCCAGAAGATGATGGCGAGGTTGAGACGGATGTTTCTGATAATTATGAAGAACCTCGTTTAGGTAAGATATCAATCTTTGAGCTAGCATAGGCTTCTAAGTAACCATAACAACTTACAAGATAATAGTGGAGCAAGTCACTTCACCTAAAAGTAGCGAATTGCCTTTTGGGAGGACCAAAATGCCCTCATTGTTCCCTTCGGCGTTCCCATACAAAGCTCAACATTTAATCTTGACAAACGCTCAGCATATCCTTGAGGAACGTTTCTTCGATTTCTTCAAGAAACATATGCCATCCATGTTTGAGCGCCGTAAGTTAGACTGTGGCGAAGCCGCAGAACTGACGTTATGGAAAAAGCTTCTGAAGCACGAAAGTGTCCCAAAGGACGCCCTCGACCTACAAGGAAATAATATCGCCAAATTGTGCTATCATCTGAACAGTATGCGCAACACAACCGCCCACCGCGTGCCCATTCAATCCCTGGTTTTATACAAAATGCTATATGCCTCTGCAGATCTTGCCAGAGCCCTCCGCGATTATCCTCGAGCGGTCCAATTACAAAAACTCTGTCGGGAAGTCGATATTAAGAGGGAGATCATGGAACTGCGCAAGAATGGCTTGCTACAAGTCTTTCGTGGTCATCTCAATGAAATTGAACGTCAACGGGAGCTCCTAGACAAGAAAGAGGAAAGCCTCAAAGCCACTCTCTTGAAGGATGATCATGAAGTTAAGTCTATTGTCGGACGACTTCTACATGATTCAGCAAAGAAAATAATCGATAAAGGCCATGATGTAGGAGCGGAACAACCAAAAGAGGAGAACAAGCCCGGGCTATTTAGAAGCTTGGGAAGGCTTTTTGGTGATTGGTAGCCTTCGGGTTTTACCAAAAGGATGATATCTTTTTGAGCCTGCATAATGTGGATGGTGTCTTTTTACATTTAGTATCCATTTATTCCGTCCTACCACTGTTTTGGTTTACGGAAATCGAGGATGTACATGATCTTACGGTATTGTTTTTGGTTCCCTAGAGAAGTCCTAGACTTATATCTTCTAGGTAGGATTTAGACTTCTAGCATATCAGTTCAAATTGACTCGCACAGGGAATACAAATCGACTCCTGCTCCGGGCGTGGCCCGAATGAGCTACCGCAACTCAGTACAAGTATCACCAGTTTCTCGCACTCCGCGTGTACCTTTCTCTTCCGCACACTCTCGTTCAGACTTTGCCTTCCTCTGACTTCGACCTCGACCCCGCCACATGACTTTGGATTTCACCACGGCCATCAAGAACCGCACAGAGCAGGATATCATGACAATATACATTGTTCCAACATCACGACCGATACTACCTCAGGATTGCCATGAAGCACACACTTATCAATGGACCGATTTTCTTTTCTTTTTTCTTTTTCCTATTTTCTCATCCCTTATCCATGGTTGACCATTTTTGGTTCTTTTGACAGCCGATACGACTACAGTTGATTTTCTCATTCCCCTGCCCCAAAACTCCAGCTCCAGCGCAACACGCCAAAGAAAAACAATGATGTTTGAAATCTACATGTACGAGTAAAGCTCGCCATCTTTGCTACCAGTTGATGCCAACCGTCATTAAGACGAACTGGTCAATATGACGGAGCGAGCGAGTGCAGATGGAGAAACGAGGTTTAGAACACTTCCCCCTCAGCTGACGATTTACAGCCCCAATGATCGTGAAGACTTTCTCAATCTTCCAATGTTTCCCGAAAACATTTTGTCCGGAGAAAATCCTGTGGCGCAGTAGATAAGTTCGTCCAGCTCGCTGACTGTACGGGCGAAATAACGACTGGGTTACCCAAATGCACGAGCCCAAGTCGTCCAATTCATAAAAACAACATAAATACTCAAGGAATCTCCATCCTTTTGGAAGGGGATAAGGGGTTAGAATATCTACAACATACCGCTGAGCTAATACTTCTAAGAAATAGCAGTTTCACATGGCTTCAACTGACATTACCACTGTCGTCACTTCTTCACTGTTTTTTTCGGATGAAGTAGCGAACGCCGAGCTTCTGGATTTTATCGGTTCTTGTTGTCCACATGGTAGTGATATGTACTATGCATGCATGAACATGTAATATACCCCTCGCTGTGCAGCTTTCAAATATGATTCAAAGCAAAGCTGTCGAAGCGAACAACTGTTCAGTCAGCGTACATCTGCTCATCAGGCAATATAATAAGACGCAGCGAAGGAAATGCACTATATCACACCTACGACGTCGATATCCCTGCTCTAGTAGTCTTAGCAAACTCGCATCGTAGAGATTGTCGTCACCAACCAATACCGTCAATACCAGCAAGATACCTGAGTTCAGCAGTGTCGTCAGCGGAGACTGGACATATTGGCGAGGTCGTGAGGAGTCACAGGAGTGCAAAACAAAAAAGCAAAAGAGGACGGGCTGCAAATCTGGCCCCATTCCACAGCAGTAGCAAAAAGAACTCTCCCGGACAGGCTTGAACTGTCAACCTCCTGATAGATGCTAAACAGGTGCGAAACCCGAATAACAGTCAGACGCGCTAGCCAATTGCGCCACGGAAGAGGTGTTATACTTCGATGACAGACAAAAGCCACCAACAACATTTATAACCAGCAAACAAACGCCATTCAACAGCGACAACAGCCATCACAAAACGCAGGCGTGCAGCGCAGAACAAAGAACACGGACATTGTTGTGGGGACAAAAAGAAATGAATGGAACCTGGCCGAGCAAAAGGAACAGTGGGCCTAACAGCCAGGCAAGGCAGACGGGCCATCGGCTCCACCCACAACACTACACAGGCAGCCAAAAAGGAACTCCCCCGGACAGGCTTGAACTGTCAACCTCCTGATTGCCCTAAACGAGTGTCTTCATAACAGTCAGACGCGCTAGCCAATTGCGCCACGGAGGAATTGTTGAAAGTTACGTTGGCGTGTGGAATTTATGATTGCGGCCACAGGGCTTTGGGCTGCGAGCTACGCACGTACCAGGGAAATGGGAAAAAGTCGGCAGGCTGTCTTCAGATGATGCACGGTTGGTGCCGAGTGCTGGATTTACTTGCTGTTGGTTGGATTGTCGTGGTTAATGGGGAGTTTGGCTGAAAGTTGCGTCTCTCCGTTGCCCCCGAATATTTTCTTCTTGAGCTTTGCGTGCTGTAAGAATTCAGTGTAGACAAGGAATTCGAGTGTTAAAAGCTCCAGTCATGCTCGAGTCATGTTTTGCAGTCTCTACTCATAAACGCAACAATCAAACATCCTCTCATCAACCAGCAAAAACTGGCCGCATGGCCCAATGGCAAGGCGCTTGACTACGAATCAAGAGATTCCAGGTTCGACCCCTGGTGTGGTCATCTTTTTGCTCCTGGAACGGCCTAGCAATGCCGTAAAGTTTTGCGGACCAGGAGAGAAAATTTTTTTTACTGTTCGTGGCGGCGCGGCGCGGATGGTCCGGGATGCAGCGGAGCGGAAAGCAGGCCCGATAAGGAACTCGGCGGGAGAGCGACGGCGATGACGTATGCGCTGGATGAAGATCGTGAAGGGGGTGGACGGTGGACGGCGGACGGGGATGAAGGGAGGGGTGTGTGTTGATGGGCGGCTTTGAAATTTGTAGAATGACAGTTGATAAGGGTCTTTGAGAAAACGATGGAAGGCGGGGTAAAAAAATGAGCAATAAGAGTGGTTTGGATGGGAGTGACGTATTAGATAGGAGATATGACTTCAACACCAATGGCTTGTCGATGATAGTGTCTGATGATCAGAACCAGGGGTGCCAGGTGGGATGCTACTCCTATTGCCGTCGATGGCGTGCTCGTCACTGTACACAGAGTACCTATGGACCGTACATAACGTCCGTCACCGTTGAGCGAAATCCACCGTCCAGCGAGATAGGAAAGGATACAAGCAGTCCCCATGGAGTACTCCTTATCTAGCTACATGTTTGAGTCCTGAATATAAGCAAGGGGTTCTTTAGAGGTATACATATCTACAACCTTCTTGACTCGATTTCGCTTCCACTGCGTACACGCATCGTTATCTCGCAAGATCTTAAATCTCGCTGGATGGTGACGGAGATTACTCGACGTGGTACAGAGGCGATCAGTCACGGACGAAAGCAACTACAAGCACATACAAGCACATGCAAGCGCACAGCAAAAGGTCCAAAAGGTCAGAAACGAGGCCTTCGCCAGGTATATCCATAGTTCTATAGATCGATCTATCATGACCCGTCGACCCGTCGATCTTGAAGTCAGCGCGCGCGCAAGCAGTTGAGGCTGCGAACACAGAAAACAACAACAGCGACGACGATCGGCAGGTGGAAAAAAAGAGGAACAAGCAAGGTCGATTTGAGAAAATTCGAGACGGGGGTTTATAAAGGAAGAGGAAGGAAGAAGAAAAAGAGAAAAAAAAGTCTTTATATCATCAAAGCCCTCCCAAACGTCCTTGAGAATGCTTCATGCCGTTTCATGCATCAATCGTTGCCCTTGCAATAAACTTTTCTATATCCCCTTTCCCATCTAAGCCTGCTTGTCGGCCGCCTCCTCGGGCTTGGCTTCAGCATCCGTCATCTCCTGGTCCTTGGACTCCGAGGCCTTGGACTCCTCTTCGGCCTTCTTCTTGGCCTCGGCTTCGGCGCGCTTGGCCGCCGCCGCCTCCTCGTTCTTCTTCTGGATAGCCTCGGCCTCCTCCTGCTGCTTGTCCTTGTAGCGCTGGACGATGGGGCCGGCAATCGCCCGGATCTCGTCCGACTTGGCGACGTACGCAGCCTTGGAGGCGTCCTCGCCGTCCTCGTAGAGCCAGTCCTGGACTTTTTGTTAGCTAGGTTGATTTCGGCGTGTGAAGTGGATGTACGTACCTCGGAGGTCTCAAGCTTCTCCTTCAGCCTGGTCTTCTCGTCGTCGCTGGCGAAGTCGGCGAAGATGTCATCGATCTTGGCGCGCATCTCGTAGATGTATGCCTCGAGCTCGTTCTTCTTCTCGTCGGTGTCGGCGACGAGCTTGTCCTCCATGTACATCTGGTTCTCGCGCTCGGCGGCAGCGGCCCTGGCCGCCTCGTCAAGCGAGGCAGTGCCAGACGACAAGGGCAGGTCACCCTTGCGAACCTGCTTCTTAACCTTGCGCATCTTGGGCTTCTGCTCGCCCTTCTCATCGACCTCCATCGCCTGTTAAAGTCGCAAATTAGCATTCTGGGTCATGAAACCAAAGCGCAATGCTGATTCCTGTAGGCTTCCCAATACTTGGAGAGGTAGAAATCAGACCTGAGAATTGTACTTACGTTCTCATCCTTCTCGCCCTCCTTCTCGGGAATGGGCTCCTCAACCTCGACGTCCTCAACATAGTAGCCCTGCTCAACGTTCAGGACACCGTGCAGGTTAAGACGGGCCTTCAGCTTGCAGATCATGAAGTCGTCCTTGGCGTCCGCCTTGACGCCCTTAACGGAGAAGCGGCCGATCCAGGGGTTGGTCTTGCCAGGCAGCATGTCAGGCTTGGCATACTTCGCCTCCAGATCGAAAGGCTGCTTGCGGTAGAAAGTAAGGATCTTAGTCGAAGGCATAACATTGCCCCTGTTGAAGACGGTGAGGTTGGTGTCCTCGTCAGGAATGTCAGGGGACTTCTCCCAGGTGAACTCGATGGGGTAGTTGACAATGTCGTGAACGGAGAAGTCACGGACACGGAAGACGGGAGAGAGAATGGCGCAGCTGAACGCACAGCCACGAGCGATAGCCTCGTCGGCGTTCTGGGTGTAGGAGAGCTGCTTGCCAAAGAAGTTCTGGATGGTGGCCTTCAGCGCAGGGACACGCGTGCAGCCACCGACCATCTCGATCTGGTCGATATCCTCGACCTTGAGCTTGGCATCGGCAAGGGCCTGCTCCAGGGGAACGGTGGCGCGGTCCAGGAGGGGCTGGACGAGCTGCTCAAGCTCCTCGCGCTTGAGGAAACCGCGGACGTCGACATCGTTCATAATGGACTCGATGGAGAGGGGCGCGGAAGCGTTCGCGGAGAGAACCTTCTTGAGCTTCTCGCAGGCAGTCGCGAGGCGGACCTTGGCCTTGGGGTTCTCGTTGACGTCAATCTTGAACTTCTCCTTGAACTCGGCAGCGAAGTGGTCGACAAGGGCCTTGTCAAAGTTGCGACCACCAAAGTGGCGGTCGTAGGCGGTTGCCTTGACAGCAAGCTCACCCTTCTTGAATTCAACGATGGAGCAGGTGTAGTTGCTGTGGCCAATATCGACGAAAGCAACGCGCTTCGGCTTCTCCTCCGGTGCGGGAAGGTCAAGCTTCGTGATACCCCAGCCCAAAGCAGTAGCAGTGGTGTCGTTCATGAGACGAAGGATCTTGAGGCCGGCAATCTCAGCGGCGTCAATCAGACTTCTCCTTTGCGCATCGGTGTACCAGGCAGGGACGCTGAGGACGATGTCGTTGACGGGCAGCTTCAGCTCGGCCGAAGCGGTGGCCTTGATCTTGGTGAGGAACATGCCAACGAGCTGAGTCGCGGTGAACTGCTCCTTCTTACCAAGGTAGCTGACCTCGGCGCCGACCTGGCCGTTCATGTCGACGAGTTGCGCCGACACGTACTCCTGCTCGATGGCGACATCGGGGTCCTTCAGGCTGCGACCAGCGAGACGCGAAAGAGAGCCGACGGTGTTCTTGAGGTTGGAGACCTCCTGGGTCTTGGCGGCCTCACCAAGGTATCTGCACTTGGGGCTGAAGCCAACAAGAGAACTTTTTGGACGTGTCAGTCGTGCCTCGAGCGGGCGGGGCAGGCGGCGGGGGGAAAGACTTACGGCGTGGAACGGTTGGAGACCTCGTTGGTGACCTGGGCAGCGGTGAGCAGAGACTCTCTTGGGCGCGATGGCAGCAGCAGGGGGGTCGAGAACTTACGACATCGACACCGCGATTGCGCGCGACGGCAATGACGGTGTTGAGGGTCCCCAGATCTACACCAACGACAGACATGGCGCTATAATCGGAGTGGTTTGAGGGATGGAGTGGGTATACGGTCGAAAAGCAGAGGCGACAAACTCTTCGGAAGTCAACGGGGGGATGGCGAGAGAAAAATACCCTAGGGCAGGGCGCGGTGGTGTGGCTAGACAAGGCTGAAAAGCTGTTTGGGTTCGATGCAATTCTTGAATCTTCTCGGTGGCTCTAGTGGGGCAACGTTGGTCCGCGCGCCAAGCACACGTCAATTGGCCCGCTCCACTCCCGCTCGGCCAGCGGAACAGATGCGTCGAGACCCGCGCCGCATCTTCTCTCGCAACCCCGTGGGGGACCGGACATGACCTCCTGTTTTTGGCGTGTTGCGCTCCGCTTTGGCTTTATGGCCGCAGTAGGGCTGCCGGCCTTCCGGCTTTTGCTCGACGTGGCAGCTCCCAGCGCTCTCTTTGCATTCACACGCCTTTCACATTACCAAATCGGTCTTGGCTGCATCTTGGCGCCACGCGAACCACATCATAAACTCTGCTGCCACACCTTTCCTTCCCTACTCAGTACACAGCCCGCAACCCGAGCACCATGTCTGTCGTCTTCAATCCAATCTGGGCACCGAAACCACCCTTTCGCAGGCCTGGAGGCTTCACCAAACTCCCGAACGAGCTCTCAGAGAAGATCTTCAAATGGGCAAGTCATCCACCCTGTCCCCCCTCCCATGAAAGTCACGCCTCTACACCTGACCATTTTTGTCTGTACGTGATAGATTACTCAAAAGAGCGATCTCGTAAGCCTCTGCCTTACTTGCAAGGACCTACATCGCGTCGTCATTCCAATTCTTTACGGCGACGTTCTAGTGCCGCAGCAACCGCCGCGGACGACCATATGGGAGCCGTTACTCGTGGGCGGCTTGATGAAGGCAACCAACCACGGACCCGAGCATATTCGTGACCTTCGATTCGATTATCCCCGTGACAACCCCGGTAACCTTCCGGACTATGTCTCTAAATTGGTCAAACGCATCCCCAGCGATACGCTGCGTTCGGTCAAATTTCTCGGTAGCTCGGAGACGCCGGAAGTCCCATCCGATTTCCTTGTGCACTTGATGCGCAATCAGCGCAAGCTGGTAGAAATCGACATTCGTTGGCCACCGGAATTCAACGGTCATTGGGATGAGCTTGCTTCAGGATTTCCCATTCACGCTTTGACAACGCTGACTATCGGAGTCAAAGATGGAATTACCGAGAAAAGCGTGATAACCACGGCCGCTTTTCTTTCCACGGCAGTCAACGTTAGCAACGTATCCATCTACGGCGGACAGGGTGCCAGTAACGGACTGGAACGTGTGCTGGCAGTTGTTCAAAAGTATGTTACACAGCTGTCCAAGTTACAGCTCAGGTCGTTCAAGATCGCTGAGTTCGCCCGTGGGCTTGGACTCGCGATCAAGACGTTGGTTATGCTATTCGACTTCTCGAAACTGAAGTCACTCACCATCACGCGCTGTGACGATTCAGATTCGTTGTTCAAGAAGGTGTCGATGCAACAGCCCCACCACAAATACCTTGCAGAAGTATCCATCAAGAGGTCGCATGGAAATATGGACGAACTCTCCAAAATACTCCCCCATTGCACGGCACTCGAGAGTTTGGAGTTGTACGATGTGATGCATATGCGCAGAGAACTTGACTTGGCGCAAGTACTTCCATTCTTCATCACTGGCATTCACGGAAAGATCTTCAACATTCGCAAGCTATTCCTACATTCTATCTACTGGTCAATGAGCGCTGCCTATTATACTCGCGGCCCGGATCTCATCAAGCGCCTTTTAGAAGGTTGTCCGAAGCTCGAAGAGTTAATGCTGGATTTCCCTCCATGGATCCACGGTGATAGGTCATCCTGGAATGTTCAACAGTCGCAATTCATGAGTATCATAGCCCACGCTCCACGGTTGCGTTTACTTATCAACACCACCCAGGATGCATCTCGGCTCAATGAGAATCAGAGCATTCTCACACAGATTGATCCTAAACCTCCATCATGGGTGTCCAATCTCGAGCAGGGCTACCTTGCTCACCCCAGAACACATCAGGATGCATGGATGCATAACATGGTATCTGAAATGTTCCGTACATTTGCGTTTACTAACCCCAAATTGGAGGTTTATGGAATTATGGATCCGAGCCGTACCCGCTGGTTTGTCCGCCGTCCGGTATTGAAGGCTACGGGGAAGGTCGAGACCGTGGTCGAGGAGATCTGGCCGAAACGGATGAAGTTCGAGAAGCCTGAATACGATTGGTCATTTGGATCGAATGTAATCTAGCAGGCTGACACTCGTCGGCAGATGAATGTGCATGCGAATGCGCATGAGTTATGCTTGAGATGTGTTTCAAAGCGGTTTGCTGGGACCTCTTCTTTGGGCTAACTGGGTTTCTTCAATGTGCATACCTATGTACGTAGGACTATTATTGCTGGGTAGTTAGATCCTGCTATTACTGGTGTGATTCACATCCCCATGATGAGTGGTCCTCCGTACGAACGGAAGTGTTCCAAGTCGTCCCGAGTTTACGCAGTTGAAGATACTGCAATGACGCCTGTGTGCCCTTGTAAGTAGATCGAAACGCTCCCCACAGGTTACTTCGTGGGTGTGTCAAGAGCCTGCTCTCGTAGCTGGATGCGCAGCTCACAAGGGTATGTAGATGCGACCGAGTGTGACATATCGATGGAGCTGACTGCTGACAGCGCTGAGGTCGATGCAACGGCTTCACGTGATGGAAAAGCAGTTGCATGTGACAGGCATCTTGGGCCAGTTCCCCGCACCGAGCCACATGGCGGCTCTGCGGATAGAGTGGGTTCTGGTGTTGAAGCAAGCTGCAGCGGTGATCAAAGCTTCCCCGAATCAAATTTCATCCCCGCAGCGGCGGTCAGCCAAACGCACTTTTTACATTTGTACCATCACCTCCGCCTCTGCGTCACCACCTCTCTCCTCCCTCTTCCCTCACCCGACGACACAATGCGTCAAACTCGGATTTTCGCGGGCTCCTCGCACCCCGCCCTGGTCGAGGGCATTTGCGACCGATTGGGTCAGCGGCCCGGCAACGCAGAGCTGCGGAAGTTCAGCAATGGAGAGACCAGTGTGCAGATACGTCAGTAGACCACCGTCGCAGTTGGCTTGCTCGCGCGCATCTCCGTTGCTGGGCTTAAGCTGATATGATCCCAAAGAGACGTCCGTTCGCGACCAGGATGTCTTCATCGTGCAGAGCGGCAGCTCAAAGTAAGTCGCACTGCTTCCCTGCCCTTCGTCGGAGCGCGCCAACCTGACACTCGCCTCCAGGATCAACGACAATGTCATGGAGCTTCTCATCATGATTTCGGCCTGCAAGGGTGGCTCGGCCAAATCCATTACTGGTAGGATGCCTGCGCTCACGACAAACGGAAGGAGGCCTTGCTAACGTGTCCGCTGCGTAGCCGTTATGCCCTACTTTCCATACTCTCGCCAGAGCAAGAAGAAGTCCCACCGCGGCGCCATAACAGCCCGCATGATCGCGAACCTCCTCCACGTCGCCGGCGTCAACCACGTCATCACCATTGATCTGCACGCTTCGCAGATGCAGGGTTTCTTCAAGTGCCCCGTCGATAACCTTGTTGCCGAGCCGCTCATTGCGCGCTGGATCCGCACCAATGTCCCTAACTGGCGGGACGCCGTTATCGTGTCGAAGAACCCAGGCGGAACAAAGCGTGTGACCAGCCTGGCCGATGCGCTGAAGCTGAGCTTCGGCATCGTCACAACCGATCGGAGAAGGCCAGGGCGTGGCGAAGGTGGGCTCAGCCTGGCTGGCAGTGCTGTCTTCGGAATGGGCATGGATGGTCCTTATGATGATGCGGACTTGATCGATGATGCACTTAACATTCAGACCAGTGTAGCACATACGGCTGAGCAGGCGCACCTCGAAACTGTGCAGGAGGCTATTCAAGACGAGGAAACAGATATCAAAGGCGAGGAAGCCAAGGATGGAGAGAACGAAGAGAAGGCCAAGGATGAGGAAAAGGTCGAGGAGAAGGACGAGTCCCAGAAAAAGGAAGAGGAAGAGAACAAGGGCAAGGAGAGAGAGGACAAGCACAAGAGAGGCCGGAGCAGGGGTATCTCGAACACGCACGCCAAGTTCCTCATGAACGGCACCGGTGTGCCCTCAAGCCCGCTGGCCAAATCTTCCCGACCCGATTCCTTCTCCGAGGACGGCCCTGATTCTCCAAGGAAGGCTCTGATGCGCAGTGCTACCGCTCCCAGCGCCGCTCATTCACCAGATCACCCCGAGGCGGACGAATACACCGACGAGGTAAGCTTCTTACTCCACTAAAGACCATAGGTGTGATAACTCACAACTACCTACAGCGTGCCCGTGACGTCATCCATGGTCGCCTGGTCCACGGCCACATTGTCGACGAAGAGTGGCCATCCCCCGCACTCTCAGCCGTCTCCTTCAAGAACCGGCGCAACCGGGCCGGTTCCGACGATGACGACGTCGACCCCCCAGAGCAGATGCTCAACTCATTCATGTCGACCAAGTCGTCGGTACGACCAACGGAAGAGCCAGAAAACGCACACCCGATGGGCGGCTCGCATGACGCGGGCGACACGTCAGAAGCCGAAGAGGAAGAGCTCAAGAACCCGGAATTCGAGACGACGGTGACACTAGTGGGTAACGTGCGCGACCGGCCCGTCTGCATCGTGGACGACATGATCGACAAGTCGGGAAGCTGGATCGCGGCAGCCGAGACGGTGGTCAAGCGCGGCGGCGCGACAAAGGTGTACTGCATGGCGACGCACGGGCTGTTTGGCGGGGACTGCCTGGAAGAGATGCAGGAGTGCGAGTGCATCGAGCGCATCATCGTCACCAACTCGTTCCCGATCCCGGAGGAGAAGCGCGCGTCGTGCTCGAAGCTGACGGTGCTGCCCGTCGAGAGCCTGCTGTCGGAAGCGATTCGGAGGAACCACCACGGCGAGAGCATCAGCCAGCTCTTCTCCCTGCACAATTACGACTAAATGCGGCGCGCCCGTGTCGTAAGGACGGTTGGTGGGGCAGAGGGACGAGGGCGCCGGACTGGGCAGGTGTGGAACGCGGTGGTCAGGGGATGATGGGACGGCGGACGGAGACTACAGGCGTGTGGACGAGCGCGTCGGCGGGCGCGTGTGCGCGTGCCCGGGTTGGCGCAAAGGAGAGTCGGTGCGGCCTGCCTGCGCGGACATGCATGCTTACACTTACATGGGAGATGCGACAGGAGCGTTCTGGCCCGCGGTTCTCGCGCTCGTATGTATGTATGTACGTATGTACGTACGCACGCACGCGCGACGCTGCTCCCTCTTCTCTATCTGTTTGTCTGTCTCCATCCATTTGTCTGTCTGTCTTTGGCGGCGCCCTAAGTCCGTTCGTTTCCTTGCCTGCCTGTCTGTCTGTCTGTCTGTCTACCTACCTATCCACCTAGCGTCTCCTCCCCACACCTTCCACCCTCTTTCACCAAGTACTCGCGTGTGAGGTTTCGTCGTCTGTCACTCTATCACTCAATCACTGTTGCTCAGCACTTAGTCTGGTCAGGTCGTTCAAGTCGTTCAGATTAAAAAAAAAAAAAAAAAAAAAAAAACAGCACACGAAAACGCTAGGGCTAGTGTCGGAGTTGGTTGCTGTCGGGTGCTGTGCTGTGCTGTGCGGTGCGGCGTGTATATGTTCTTAGCGTTGGCGCTGCGGAGTCTGTGTGGTTTGGGGGCGGGGCTGGCTTTGCTGGCTATGCTGGCTTTTTTTCATTTTCGGTTTCGGTTTTTTGGGTTTGCGGCTGTGGGGGTGGTGGTGGTGGTGGTGGTGGTTCTGGTTGTATTGTTGTACTGTATCATTATCACATCTCGTTTTTGGTGGGTTGTGCTTTGTGAGTGAGTGCTCGCTGCTTCGAGAATGGCCAAAAAAAGGTCTAGCAAGGACAGACGACGAGGGGTGAAAGTGCGTGTAATCCGCACCGAGGATCCAGGTAAAACGTTAAACAAACACAGCAGCGGTCGATGGGGGTTGATGTTTATGTTTATTTACCGCCAAACTACCACCACCACCACCACCACAACTACAACAGCAGCAGTCTCTAATCAAACAGACACACACATACACGCACCCTTTCCCCCCCTTACCCTCCTCCCCCTTCAACACAACCGCACACGGCCTTATCGATAGCCCCCCCTCCCAAAAGGTTCTATAGATTATCTATCTACCTATCTAAGTTATCAGCTCCTCCTATCGGCTCATCCTATCAGCTATCTGTTATCACAATCACGCACGCCGATCACACAAGCGATCGATCAGCTGCGCATCCCCGAGTGCCCCGAGCCCCGAGGGTAGATTAGGTAGGTGGGGGCCGAGAGCGTTAATCGATAACCATAACTATAACTACCTGACCCTGTCCGTCCTGCACTAAGAGTAAGTAAGCCGTAGGTCGTGTGTAGAAGCGCGTGGGTTGTTGTTGTTCTGGGTTTAGATGTAAGGATGCTGTACAGTATGTACTTTGTCCGTGGTGCTGTGTTTCTGGAAGAGGGCTGGGAGTGACTCTCTACTCCCTACTCAGTGAGTTCTTGTCTGGATCTACGAGTTGGGCTCGTGGGTCAGTGTGGTTGTTTACGAGAGCCTGTAACTTAGCAATCCCACCAACTCTCTGATTGTAGTAGACGGACAGACAGATATGCACGTCAAGCAAAAAGCAGACCGCAGACTTGGAACAAGGAAAACACCATCCATTTGACTTTTATGATTCGCCTCGGCGCGCGCACCCAGCCCAAAAAGCCGGGCGCGCGCGCCTTTACCGCCGCCAGAGTAGAGCCAGAGCCAAGGCCAAGGCCAACGCCACCGTTCCCGCCCAAGTCGACGCCTCTCCCGCCACCGTCGCCAGCAAGCAAGGGTAAGTAAGTAGTGTGTAGTAGCAGCCTTAGGTAGTGCCGTCGCATGCCCCCTCCCATTCCGTCCCGGTCGCGCCATGCCCGTCCCTGTACGTACGTAGGACTAGGTATCTGAGTTGCATGTGTTTTGTGTATGTGTGAAAAGAGAAGCAAAGAGCAAGTCAAAGAAGGTCCGTGGGGGAGAAAAAGGAGAAAAAGCCGAAGAAAAAAGTAAAGTGAAGGTGGGTAATGAAGGGCGGTGCCGCAAAATGCGGTCGCGCGCGAACAGAGAGAAGCGTGGAAGGAGAGGTGGGGAGGGAGAGAAGGCGCTGGAAGAAATGAAATCAAGAAGAGGCAAGAAGTAGCAAGCTGCAAATCCCATCCATCGGTCATATTTCGAATACGCTCGTCAGTTCGACCACGTGCTGTTTGCTGTGGTGGAGAGCTTGAGACCGAAAAAAGAAAGGGGACTCGGGCCGAGCGCGCCGGCCGGTTCTTTTTTATCCGACCCGAACTTGTTTTCCATGGCGTACCGAGGAATGGAACGGAATTGCGGATTCAATACGCAGCAGAGAAGGCGGCGGGAAGCGGCGGTAACGCCTGTCGTAGTAGCCGGATATCAGACATTATTAAGGTATGATGAGGTGAGCTTGATCGTCGTGCGTGCGCGCGCCGGCGCCAGAGGGCGACGATCGAGGGGGAAGACCAAAGACCGCGTGCGAGGTAGAAGGGAGAAAGAGAGAAAGGACTCTCTCATGCCTTCCGAAAGGGCAACGCCGGTCTGGGATTTTGTGCGGGCAGAGGTGGAAAAACGCACGTGAAAGACATCGTCAGGTATCGCTCTGCAGAAAAGGACAAACGACAGGAATTTCAAGAAGCAGCTGCAACAACAACAACAACATTAGTTGGACTGCGAGGGTGTCGACAGAGGCGTCGACGCCGCGCTCTCATCGACAATGTCTGACAAGCGCATCTTCTTCTGCCGCGGGCCGTCGCGGTACTCGGACAACTCGGCCTCGAGCTCCTCGATGCGGCGCTTAAGATCGGCCTCGCGGGCTTGGCTTTGTTCGAGGCCGGCGCGCAGACGGTTTTCGGCGTCGCGAGCAAGGGTTTCGTCGGTGCGGGCGCGCTGCTCGCTCTGCTCGAGCTCGGCGACGCGGCCGCGGAACAAGTCATTAATGACCTCGAGCTCGCTGACGCGCGTCTTGAGCGACGTGTTTGTGTTGGCGAGACCGTCGTAGGTCATGGGTGGCTCGAGGTGGGCGCCATTGATGCTGCTAGCCGAGGGCGAGGGCTGGCGGTGGTGCAGGGCAAAGGCGGGCAGCGACGACGAGTGGAATTCGTGGCCGTTGAGGGTGACGCCGTCGAACATGTGCTGGGGCGCAATGTTGGAGGGGTGGTGCAGACCGGGGGTGCCAGTGCGCGACAGCGGCGACGCCGATCGTTCCGAGGCGGCGGACGACATCTTCTGCGACGTGCGTCGGTGGTTCAGCGCGTCGATGGGCGGCGTGCCGGCCTGGGCGCGCATGTGGTCGAGGCCATTGTGGTCGGGGTGAGAGTGGGGGGGAGGCTGGGAGTGTCAGAGAGAAGGTCAATCGAATTGAAGAAGGGAGAGAGGATACCTTCTTCTTGGGCGCCTGGCCCGACGTCTTGACGCGGTTGCGGCTTTTGATCACGTCGGTCTTGAGGCTTATCGGGCGCGGACGGCCGTGCAGCTTGAGGAAGAGGCCGCAGGCGTTGCAGAGGACGGAGCCAACCTCATCGCGGCGCCACAGGGGAGTGGTGCTCGTGGTGCAGTTCTGGCAGATGGGCTGTTGGTTGTTGTCAGCGAGCGTGGCCATGGCGTGGATTTGGTGTTGACGACTGATAAGAGATGGATAAGCTGGGCGGGCGGAGCGAAACGACGAAGAAAAAGAGATTTCGCTGGTTGGTTGGCCGGCGCTCCCGCCCGCCGGGATCGATCAACTCACCGGACTCTGGCCCCCCGATGCGGCAGGTGCGGACGTCGCATACGCCCCGATGCGCCTGAAATGTCTCTTGTCGTCGCCCGTCAGCGATGCCAGCCCGGGCAGCTGTACGCTCTGCTGCGAGTGCGGCGACGCCGACGCTGCCCGCGAGATGCTCAGGCCGATCGACGGCAGCGACGGCCGGTCGTCGAGCGGCGGCAAGTCGCGATCCGACAGCGACGACGCCGGCCGGTAGCCATCCATGGCCGCCGGCCGGTTGAGCAACGAAATGGCGAGTGCGGAAGCCGTGGCGGGCGATTGGGCGACGTGGGAGAAACGCGGGTGGGCGCTTCTCTCACTCTTCAAAAAAAAAGGTTTGGGTTGGTTGGACGAAGGAGCGACTTTGGGCCAAAGGAGCGACAGGGTGGTGGGATGAAAGGAAAGGCAAGAGTGGGCAGTGGACAGAGGGCAGAGAGTCGCAGCAGAGAGAGAGAGCTCTCGTGGATAAGGGGCACGCAGTCCAAGCCAGGGATGCGATAGAAGGGCCATCGTCCCCAGCGCCCGCCGTTCTAAATTTGGGGCCTCATCTGTGCTTCTCTTCGTTGCACAATTTCCAGATGGCGGCGGCTTGGGCGGCGCATCTACAAGAGTACAGATAGGAATCTATACATGTGTCGCTGGGGGGTGGAGCGCGCCACCCTCGACGCCCCAAGGGGCCGTCGCCATGGTTTATTTCTGCTACCCGCGCAGGGCTGCGGCACCTCCCATCGTGATAACGAACGATACCACTACGGATGTCGGATCTCCCGAAAGGCGCGCACGCACGCCCATGCCGCCAATCGATAGCTGCTTCAGGGGTAGCTCCACCGTTTATTAAAACCCCAGAATCCTTCGTATCACTGTCTTGGCGATCTCCAGCCTTTTGCTCTATCCGCGACGTCACCTCAAGTGGCCGTTTCAGCGGGAAGTTAGTAGCAAGTAGTAGTCAAGACGCCGCATCCGAAGTGGCTTGTTACAGTATTGATGATGAATGACGATGATGATGATGATTATTTTACATTGTGCGACTGCGACGATGGCTGCTCATGCTCATCTCTGTCCTTAGTACTTCGTACTACATAGCACCCCCTTGTCCTTGTCGCTCCGTTGGCCGGGATGATGGCGCAAAGCAGGGACAATGACATGGCCCGGCCAGACCCCTTTTCGCGCGGTGCGTGAAAGAGCCACCGATCTATCTGAGCCGCGCGCGATTGGCTGCGGCTGCCGAAGCAAGCCAGCGCACGTCAATCCCCCGTCATGCCCGCCCCGAACCCCCGATCCCCCCGACCGTCCGACGCCAGCTTGCAGTTGAGGCTCTGCCCCTCCACCCACGCCTCGTGCCCGCCGACACCATGCCCAAAGGCAGGCCCGTCCCCAGCTCCGGCTATGCCCGCATTGCCCAGGTCGAGGAGGAGGAGGAGGAGGAGCATGACCACTTCCTCGACGACTCGTCTGGCGACGAAGACCCCTACCGCGCCCAGCCCACCCTCTCCTCCACCGCGCCTCAGTTCGCCCCGATCCAGCCCCGCCGCCATGGCCGCATGACCTCGGACGTCTCGCCCTCGCGGCGCAGGCCGTACGGCGGCCGCCTGCGCAGCAACTCGGGCGTCGACATCAAAGCCATCAACGCGCGGCTCGAGCGCTGGGCTGACGAAATCGCCTCCAAGTTCAAGCGGCGCCGGGTGCGCGGCAAGACGCAGGAGGAGGAGCAGCTGGAGATACACCACTCGGTCTTTCAGGCCCCGGACTGGATTAGGCCTGCCACGGCGGAGCAGCTGGCCGAGTACGACAGCGCACAGGGCGACCGGCTCACCAAGCTGCAATTCGACGACATAGTCGAGAGCATTAGGGTTGCCATCGAGCTGGGTACCCACCCCAAGATGATATCGCAGGGCAGCTCCGGCAGCTACTTTGCGCGCAACGCCAATGGCAAGGTCGTCGGTGTCTTTAAGCCCAAGGACGAGGAGCCTTACGCCTCGAGGAATCCCAAATGGACCAAATGGATACACCGCAACCTGTTCCCCTTCTTCTTCGGCAGAGCATGCCTGATACCCAATTTGAGTTACGTGTCGGAGGCCGCTGCTTACGTCCTGGACGCCCAGCTGCGACTGAACATTGTTCCCTACACCGACATTGTCTCATTCTCCTCCAAGTCTTTCTACTACGATTTTTGGGACCGCCGGGCGTTTTACAGGAAGAAGAAGCCTCTGCCTGAAAAGATTGGCAGTCTTCAGGTCTTCCTGAAAGGATACAAGGATGCCACCCAGTTTTTGAAGGAACACCCTTGGCCGGACCAGCACAACGGTGGCTTCAAGGCGGACCCCGCGCGAAGACGCAGAAAAAGGCGATGGGTGGAGGATTGCAGGCCGAGTGGCCCCGCTTCTGACGACGAAGACGAAGACTACCGGCCAAGCACCGCGGAAGAAGCCAACAACAGGCGTGATTTTTGGACGGAGCCTTTGCAACAATCGTTCCGCGAGCAGTTGGAGAAGCTGGTAATATTGGACTATATTATGCGGAATACGGACAGAGGCCTGGACAACTGGATGATCAGGATCGACAAGCAGACAGAGGAAGCTAGCATTGTCGCGGAGGCACCCAAGCATGATGGCATAACGAGAGACGAACCATACAAGCGCCGGGAGCAGATGGTCGCGACTAGCCGGTCTGGGACGCCGGCGAACAGCAAGAACAACAAGGACGGGCCTAGCGTGTCGCTGGGTGCCATCGACAACAGTTTGTCATGGCCCTGGAAGCATCCTGATGCCGTAAGTGCGCTGCAACGGATACACGTGGATAACAGCTAACGTATCGAAGTGGCGAAGCTACCCTTTTGGCTGGCTTTTCCTCCCTGTTTCCCTTATCGGCCAACCCTTTTCCGAAAACACACGACGCCACTTCTTGCCGTTGCTTACTTCCAAGCAATGGTGGGGCGATACGCAACTTGCGTTGCGCAATTGCTTCAGCCAAGATGCCGATTTCAAAGAGCGCATGTTTGCGCGCCAAATGGCTGTCATGAAAGGTCAAGCGTGGAACGTTGTTGAAACGCTCAAGACTCCTGATCACGGCCCGCTGGAGTTGACTCGGCGTGCTCGAGTCTGCGTCTGGGACGACCTTGTCGACATTCCCGTCGCGGTACCACTGCAGCGGCCGAGCATGGAGATGCGCAAGCACGAGGATGTTCTGCGGGCACGGGAGCAGCAGGAAGAAATGGACATCAGTTCGGCGCTGGCCAGCTCGGCGCCTAACACGCCGCAGCACTACGACCTTCTGGGGCTCGGCGAGTCGCCGGCGGGCGGCAACCGCTTCAACATATCGAGGCAGCTGGACGCACGGTCCGACGCCGACGCAGCGTCGCTGCGGTCGGTGCACTCTCCGCGCATCCCGCCCGCCAAGACTCGTATGAGCTACGACGGCCCGCCTCGTCTGCTGCGCGCTGCCAGCCCGAAGGGCCGGCGTCGCAACTTCAGCTTCAGCGTTCGCGGCAACAACGGCGTCGACATAGCAGAGGCCGATGCCGAGGGCGATCTGGGCTATGCGGCGGCAGAGGATATGGAGGACCACAGGAAGAAGGTCATTGTCGAAAGGCTTGAGACGGTCAAGAGCAAGAACCCGGTGTTCACCTGGTGTTGAGCGAAGACGGGATGGGGATGGGAGGAATCATGCTGCTGTTTTTACTTTTGGTATCGCACGGAGGTGTTTTATGTCTGCCTGTTTGTGCCAACGCTTTGATGAAAGACGGTATATTTGGTGCCGGATGGAAATGATGAGCGGGGAGGCGTTTCTTATAGTGTCGATGATTCGGTTGTATACCTTTGAGGCAGGGGATATGAGCCAAAAAACTGAATATGAATGCACGGAGGTGATGGGGTCAAGGTTTGCCGGGAGTATTTTTTTATCATCGCGGCTGTTTTATCGCGACTGCTTTACTATACAGAGCATCAAGCAGTGAGCAGCATGATCGAGTGCACGCAGCAAAATGTGGCGGCTAGGCCCAAATGGGGTTTAGCGTGGAGCTGCTCTCGGGCTTGAGGCAGCAACCGACGTGATTCGAATCAAAGCATCATGCCTTCCTTCCTTCTCCAGCCCGCGCTGCTTTGACTGAAACTTTGAGCGCTCACTTTCACAGCACTGCAGTCACATGTCTCCTGCGTTTTAACGCACCCGCCGACAACACCAAATCTTCTCGCCGATCTTCCTTCCCTCCTCGACACGCTTGCTTCACATGACAGCGCGTCCCTAGTCACGCCTTGTCCCTCTTTCCCTTTGGCTAGCTGCTGCCGCGCCTTGCACAACTTCATCGAGTAGCCTTTGGAGGTCTCGTCTGCTACTGGCTTTTCCCCCGACTAAGCCTTGCCGCGATATGAACCCTGCTCAGCTGCTCAACCCAAAAGCCTTCAAGAAAAGCAATGGTACTTCTTCAGCCTTTTATTGCCTCTTCTCGCCTTCTGTCACCTCAACTATCTTCACTTCTCCGCTCGCCAGACACCATGGCGACTAATCAAGACCAACTTTCTTCACCTTCCGATACCAGCATGACTTTGCCTCCGTCTGACACAGCCACTCTGCCGTCAACGCCACCGTCCGAATCATCACAGCCCGCTGCATCCACTGCAGCTGAACTTGATCCAGCCTTGTCCGAACAGCAGCTAACTTCCGAAGGTCGCGCATCGCCCCGTGTTTCGCAAGAAGGTCAGAGCACACCACCAGTGAGGCCGCAGTTTGACCCCAATGCTCTATTGAATCCCAAGGCCCCAGCGAAGCGTCCTCATGAAACGGATGGACTTGGCCAAGATGACTTGGTGCAGCCATCCGATCTTGGCATGGGCTCAATGATAGAGCGCATGCATGGTGTTCAGCGTCGCGAAGACCAACCAGCTAAAAAACCAAGACTAGACCATGACACTAACAGCCAGAAAGCGGATTTCAAAGGTGCCGGACAAGGAACTGTCTTGAGTGAGTACGTCACTTCTCAACAAGAGCAGAGCAAGAAAGACAGCCGCCCAACAAGGGAGGTCGTTGACCTCACTGCCGATGATGACGAGGACATTGTACTTGTCAAAGACGCTGGTGCTGAGGAAGTCGTTTTGGGCCGGCTTGAGGGCCCTATTGTCCATTGCCACATCGTGCCGGGCATGAAGCATGGCGCGTTCCAGGGCAGCAGCAGTGTGTGGCCTGCTATCGACGTCCAGCTTGTCAGGAATCCCAGTGGACACGACTACAACGTTTCTGTCTTTGACGCCACCAAGACAGCTTTTGGTAAACTGGATATCAGGACGGCCATGGGACTGGTGCCACTCATAGATGCGTCCGCTGCCATCAATCTTCGGATCAAGGCTCGCCTCCCTCCTCGTAAAAAGAAGGCTGCACCTTGGACCCCTTGCTCTGATGCACTTCCGGTTGACATACATCTATTCGCTCCACGAAAACATGCCAAGAACATCGGAAAAGCTTTGAGTCAGAAGCAGCTGTGGCTCCGCGATCCCAATATTCCTCGCCTTGGAGTACCGTACTTCAACCCCCATGTGCCTACTACATCTTCGGTACCTTTGAGCACTAGCCGTCAACAGGGATCCAGCTACACCTTCGTAGCGCGGACCCAGGAGGAAGTTCGCTCAGATGTCATCAGCATGTTTGATTCGCTTACCAAGTCTGGAGAACTTCCGCAGATGGAACAGCCCGCTACAATTAAGACTCCACTCCTCCTTCATCAGCAACAGGGCCTGCACTTTATGACATCTAGAGAGATGGATGATAGCGAGGGTGACGGTCAAAAGGAAAGCGCCTCGCTCTGGAAGCCGAAGACTAAGAGGAACGGCCAAAAGTTTTACTACAACATAATCACAGGTCAGGAATCACGGGCAAGGCCGGCATCCATCCGCGGTGGTATACTTGCGGATATGATGGGCCTCGGCAAAACATTGAGTATCTTGTCTCTAGTTTCCGCGACGAAGGGAGAGTCTTACGAATGGGCAAAAAAGTCTCCTCCCCAAACGCCTGGTCAGCCACTACTCAAGCTCAATACGAGGGCAACGCTTCTCATATGTCCACTCAGCACCGTTGCCAATTGGCAGGAACAGATCAACGCGCATGTTGCCCAGGGTTCTATGAACCTTTACGTCTATCATGGTCAGCCAAGGGCATCGACACCCGAAGAACTGAAAGATTACGACATTGTCATCACTACGTACCATGTCGTCGCTTCTGAGTTCAATTCCGGCAAGCCGTTGTCGTTGATAAATTGGTTTCGCATCGTCTTGGATGAAGCCCACATGATACGGAGCCAGAGCACGAAACAGTCGATCGCTACCTGTGCTCTGCATGCGCAACGCCGATGGGCCGTTACCGGTACACCTGTGCAGAACCGACTGGACGATTTGGGCGCGTTGATCAAATTTTTGAGAATCAAGCCGTTCGACGACAAGGGTGGATTTGCGCAATACATTCTTACGCCCTTCAAGAACGCAGATCCTGACATCTTGCCAAAGCTACGGATTCTTGTTGATTCTATCACTCTACGCCGTCTCAAGGACCGTATCAATCTCCCTCCTAGGCACGATAAACTTGTGCGCCTCAAGTTCTCTGCAGAAGAGGGAAAACTCTACGACTTTTTTGCAAGAGATGCTGCGGCTAAGATGTCCGCCATGGCCAGCGGCAGGGAGAAGTTGGCGAAGAACCAAATGGGCCACATCCTCCGCGTGATGGGCCGGCTGCGCATGATTTGCGCACACGGTGCGGAACTCCTTGGAGAGGAGGATATGAAGCTCACTGAGGGTTTGAGCTATGGCAATGCCATCGAGCTCGGTGATGACGACGAAGAAGAAGAAGAAAAGCCCGCTCTCACTCCAAAGCAAGCTTACGATATGCTGCATCTACTTAGAGAGAGCGACATGAACCACTGCGGCATCTGTGATACTGTAATCGGGAACAATGACCTCTCGGAGAGCGATGACGATGCTGCAAGGGACAGCAAGGGCACAATGGGGTATATGACGCCCTGCTACCAGATTGTTTGTCCGACCTGTCTACCTGAATTCAGGGAGCGTGTCAAGCCGAGAATGGCGGGTGGCAATTACATGAACTGCCCGTTGTGCGACAGCTACGCCCGCATGTCCCTTTTCCAGCTCAGCCAAGACGAAGCAGACAAGGACGAAGAGGCACGCCTCCGTGTTCGCGATAACCCCCGTCTGGCAAAGCAACTGGGCCGTTACGGTGGACCGCATACCAAAGTTAAGGCACTCATCCACGATCTCCTGGAAAGCAGAGCTTGGAATGAGGCGCACCCTGACGAGCCTCCGATCAAGAGCGTCGTCTTCTCAGGCTGGACCTCCTACCTCGACCTAATCTCGATCGCGCTCGAAGACGAGCATTTCACGTATACGCGCCTGGACGGTACCATGTCACGTAAAAAGCGCAAAGACGCGCTCGACGCGTTTCGCGATGATACCACGGTGCAGATCATGTTGATCTCGATCGCAGCGGGCGGCTTGGGCCTGAACTTGACGTCTGGATCGCGCGCCTACGTTATGGAGCCGCAGTACAACCCAGCGGCGGAGGCTCAGGCCGTGGACCGCGTGCACCGTCTCGGACAGAAGCGCGAGGTCACGATCACGCGCTTCATCATGGAAAACAGCTTTGAGGAAAAGATGCTGGAGCTGCAGGAGAAGAAGAAGGATCTTGCGGACTTGTCGATGAACCGGAACGCGAAGCTTGATCGAGAGGAGGCGGCGCGGAAGAGGCTTGAGGATCTAAGAAGCTTGTTCCGCTGAGCGGGGCCAGCTACGATGTGGCTTGGTCGTCAGCTCTACTCATGAGCTTACCATTTATCTACTTGTTCCGCTCTTCGTTCCCTGAGCGGACAAAGGAGAGAAGACGGAGTCCGGAGGATCATTTAGGACGGGATATTGCTTGCGGCGGTTTTGATTTGCTCATCTGCATGGTTGGAGGCTCAGATTGGGCTTTTCGTACCTCTTTCCTACTTATACTTTCTCTCATCTCTTTTCATTCCCTTCTAACCCACATAAGAGCATTTACGGCGGCGGCGAGTTAAATGCTCTTACCCTTCTTTTGGCTTGGCTTCCATCATTCGTTAATGACTTTTGAGCAGCTGGTGAGGATACCCTTTCTGCGAAGATGGATCTACGGTACGTAAGGGGAGTGGAGGTTTCATGCATGGAGGAAATCCTTTCGAGTTAGGGGTTGAGTTGAGATCTTCGAAGCCCCGAGCGGTGCTTGCGGCGATGTGGTTTGCTTAGATCTCTTATTGCTTGCTTTGTTATGGCGAACATTTCATATAGGTGGGGTCCAGGAATTGATACGCTTGAAGCGATTTGATTTTTGGGTGCAGTGCCGTGAGAATGGTAGTTGATCACGCTATGCCCATTAAATCGTGAAGACCCTCCGCTGTGGTGCAACCCGGCGCACTAGTAGCGGACCCACAGACGCGTGCATGCGCGTTCGCGCGTCATAGGCAGGCACCAACGCGTCACCCGGATCAGACTTCACCACCGAAAGCTTCGACCTACCCAAAAGCAGTTACACCAATATACCTACCCACCGGTACTGCGCGCTCCACGAAACGACGATTACGCGAGAACTTACACGGCCGTACACGACCCCGGCTCACGATCACTCACGATCACGCACGACTGCGCACAACCGAACACGACCCACAGACAGGCCATGGGCTAAGCGCGCGCAATGGCAGCCACAATCAAAGCCATCGAAGGGCGCTCCGTTCACCAAATCCAAGCCGGCCAAGTCATCGTCGACCTAAACTCAGTAGTCAAAGAGCTCGTAGAGAACAGTCTGGACGCCGGGGCCAGCAGCATCGAGATACGGTTCAAGAACAACGGGCTGGACGGGCTCGAAGTGCAGGACAACGGGACGGGCATCTCGCCCGCGGACTACGGGTCGGTGGCGCTGAAGCACCAGACGTCGAAGCTGGCGAGCTATGGCGACTTGGACACGCTGCAGACGTTTGGGTTCCGCGGCGAGGCGCTGTCGAGCCTGTGCGCGGTTGCGCGGGTGAGCGTCGTCACGGCGAGGAAAGAGGATGGGGCCCGCGGTGCGAGGCTGGAGTTTGAGGCTTCGGGACAGTTGAAGAGCACGGCTGTTGCGGCGGCGCAGAAGGGCACGCTGGTTGGCGTCGAGGGCTTGTTTGAAAAATTGCCGGTTAGGAGGAGGGAGCTGGAAAAGAATATTAAGAGGGAGTATGGCAAGGTACTAGGGCTGCTGCATGCGTACGCGTGCGTGAGCACGGGAGTCCGCTTCGCGGTTAGCAATCATGCCGCGAAGGGGAAGAAGGCCGTCGTTTTCTCGACGAAGGCGAACCCGACCACACGAGAGAACATCGCGAACGTGTACGGTGCGAAGACGCTGGCGGCGCTCATCCCGCTAGATTTAGACCTCGAGATGACGCCCACGTCCACTACCACCACCACCTCCTCTGCATCCCACACCGCCGTCCACATCGTCGGCCACATATCGCGCCCCGTCGTCGGCGAAGGCCGGCAGACGCCCGACCGGCAGCTCTTCTTCGTGAACTCGCGCCCGTGCGCCCTCCCCCAGGTCTCGAAAGCTGTCAACGAGGTCTACAAGTCCTTCAATGTCACGCAGTCGCCGTTCGTGTTCGCGGACCTGCGCCTCGATACCGCCGCTTACGACGTCAATGTCTCGCCTGACAAGCGCACCATCCTGCTGCATGACCAAACGGCGCTGCTGGATGCACTGAAGGATGCGTTGGCGAAGCTGTTCGAGGCTCATGACCAGAGTGTGCCGCAGGCACAGTCGCAGCTGGGAGGTGCGAGGAAGGGCGCGTTGTCGCAGTTTAAGCCGCTGAGTTTTGTGAGGCAAGCTTCTTCGGCTGCGCGAGATGCGGAGGCGCAGCGGACCACGCCTGCTGTTGATGATGATAGGGGAGAGGACAACGAGGAGCTGCCTGCATCTAGTGCGCCAGTGGAGCGAAATGGCTCGTCTATCAGCCTGATCCAGCAGTTTGCGGGAAGGAATGCCACGGATAGGAGTCAGTTGCCTGCGCGCAAATCCTCGGCTTCAAAGAGCAGGACAGAGTCGCCAGACACGCAAAGCGGCGCGGAGACCGCTCAAAAGGACGGGGAACAGGTCCGGCCAGAACAGCAAAATGACCAGTCTGCAATGGACATTGACGACGCCGCCGACACCGCCGACAACACCACTCCCTCCGCACCCACCACGCCCGCCGCCGTCTCCCTCCACGTCCAAGACTTCAACGCCCGCCTCGCAAGCCAACAACAACACCACCGCACACCTTCCCCACATCCATTCCGCACCCCCTCCCAAGGCCCCACAACAACCTCCACCGCCGAATCACCAATCACAGTGCTCGCCCCTCCCTCCTCCCAGCGCCAAACCTCACCCAAACCCCTCATCAATGCCTTCGACCGCATGCGGCCCAAGCGCGCGCCTCCAGGCTCCGAAACAGCGACTATTACGATTGGCGACAACACTACGACGATGACGATCGGTACTCCGCCGAGCTTTAAGCGCCGCAGAGTTCATACCCCGAGGTATGATCTGGATGGCGGGGTTTTGCCGTCGCCTGTGAAGGGGAAAGGGAGGCGCGATGGGGTTGGGGTTGGGGGTGGAGAGACGATGGGCGGGTTCATGAGTGCGTTGAGGGCTTTTGCGGCGCCGGGGACGCAGGGGGAGGGAGAGGAGGAGGGGAGTCAAGACGAGGATGGTGAGGGTAGGGAGAGGTTAAGGTGGCAGGCGAGGCGGCGGAAGGAGGAGGAAGACGACGAAGGGGAGAAGGAGGACGAGAGGTCGGACGCTGAAGACGCAAGCAGGAGTGCTTCGCCTATGCGGGATGGAGAGACGTCGAGAAAAGAAGCCCAAGGCCGTATCTTTCCCGATGACAGCGACAGCGAAATGGACGAAAGGTCCGACGCGCCTGCCGTTCATAACCGCCGCCACGAGAAAGACGGCTCTCCGCTGTTTGTGCAGCAGGATGAAGATGAGGATGATGACGATGGTGAAGAGGAAGAAGAAGCGCGGAACAGTCACGATCATGACAACCACGACCACGATCACGACGACGAATACCTCGACGAAGCCACCAAAAAAGCGCGCGAAGACGCCCGCGTCGCAGCCATGATCGCCAAAGCCGAAGAAGCAGCCACCCGCCCCACTCACGACACGCTGCGCCGCGCAACCAACGCGCTCAAGAGCAGCGCACGGAAAAACGCGCCGTTGCGGCTTGCTCAGCGCTTGAATGCATCCACGGCGCAGATCGAGCAAGCGTTGGCGCGGCTGGGTGAGCTGGTGGGAGGGGATGGGGATGCGGATGTGGATGCGGAGGGTGAGTGTGAAGGTGATGCGAGCCTGCCGGAGAGCGCAGAGGAGAAGCTCGCCCTCACGGTGTCGAAGCGCGATTTTGCACGCATGCGCGTCGTCGGGCAGTTTAATCTCGGCTTCATCCTCGCTGTGCGGCCTGCTTCGCACGCCCAAACGCAAACCCAAGGCGCCAGCAGCAGCAGCAGCAGCGCAGCAGCCGACGAGCTCTTCATCATCGACCAGCACGCCTCAGACGAAAAAGTAAACTTTGAGCGGCTCGCGTCAACCACGGTGCTAGAGCCTCAGCGACTGGTCCGCCCCCTACGTCTGGATTTCACGGCTTTAGAGGAGGAGATTATCCAGGATAACGCGGCCGCGTTCGCCGCCAATGGCTTCTTGCTCGACGTCGATACCACTGGCGATGAGCCGGTCGGCCAGCGCTGCCGCTTGCTGGGCTTGCCGCTGAGCCGGGAGACGGTGTTTGGGGTGCCGGACTTGGAGGAGCTGGTTGCGCTGCTGGGGGAGGGGGAGGAGGGCGAGGCTGCTGAGGCCGGCGGCGCCGTTCCTTTGGTGTCTGGTGCTGGTGGTAACGGTGGGGCTGGGGTTGGGGCTGCTGGTGCAGCACCAAAGCACATTCCTCGCCCGGCGAAGGTTCGCCGCATGCTTGCGAGCCGCGCGTGCAGGAGCAGCATCATGGTCGGGAAGACGCTGACGCCGCGCCAGATGCGTGGCGTGCTGGATCGCATGGGCGGGATTGATAAACCCTGGAATTGTCCGCATGGGCGGCCGACGATGAGGCATTTGGCTAGGCTGGGCGAGTGGAGGGCTGCTTGGGGTGAGGG
>NW_022983601.1:0-42421 GCF_010093885.1 Aplosporella prunicola CBS 121167 | reverse complement strand
CAGCCTTCCGCCATCTAAAACAAATGTTACACTAGCTTATTAAGCGAGTGAACCGATAAGGTTTGATCAAAGATTGATCTCAAAGGGAATAGGCGCAAAGGGATGCGATTCCGGGCTCATAACTGTGAAGCTAGGCGCGAGGAATTAGACGCCGCTTCTCCTCCTAGATTACTGCTACCTATAGAGGTATATATGCTGCTATCTAAAAGAATACGTTTCTTGTTGAGATCCTTAATTCCTTGCAGTAGAAGAACGTGTGGTGTAAGGGAGTCAGTTTATTGTGTAACAACTAACCGTAGGGTTGAAGCTGTGCGTTGTTAGAGTGATACTGGCTGACAGGATCTTAAAGAGAAAACGTGTTCTTTTAGATAGCAGCATATATACCCCCATAGGTAATAGTAATTTAGGAGGACAAGCGGCGTCCAATTCCTCGCGCCCAGCTTCACACTTTGCTTTTTCTTATTTGCTTTGACATGGTGAAGGCTGTACAGGTGGCTGTGATGCTGTCTTCTCGCGTAGGCAGTATATCTGGGATATGAGAAGCCGCTTGACGTGATGTTCCGTTGGTGTTATACTGTCATTGGAGACTGAGTTGCCCATTCCTAGACCAATGCCACTGGCTCTAGCTTGTCTCCTGTCTGAACGGGTACTGACAGCAATGGAGTCGCTCGCCTTGCTCATAATCCGATGCTCTGCGTTGCATTAACGCTATTGGTGTCGGGAGTCTGCAGTCCAGCAAACAGTGAATCGCTTTTCCGCGTCTAGTGCAAGCGGACTCCAATAGCATCCCATTAGAGACGTGTCCATGGCATGGTATTCTGTGCATGTTGTTTTCGTTAACGCCTGGCCGCTCCTGCCTGCGACTATTTGTCTTGGCGTTTGCAGTCGCTAGGGCTTCTAAATCCCTCCTTCGCATTCGCATCTTTCAAAGCCACCCTTTTCTAATTGATCAAGTATCTACCTTTGCTCGTCTTGGGAAACGTCTCTCAATACTGTAGAGGACTTACTGCTACTGGTGTTGGTGTCGGTCGCTTTACCAGGACCGACTTCTCACGTCATAGGTTCCGTCTTAGGAACCCGTAGGCGCTAGTAGGCTTAGTTAACCCGCCTGCCCATGAGGTACCTTCCCAATGTGAAACTCTGTCTCAACTCACCTCTTCTCAACTTTCAACTTTGTTTTTCTCTCGGTCAATTCCTCAGCCTCCAACGCACTGGTTGCCGGCCTCTTCGCTTTAGTTGCCGGCCGCTTCGCCTTGCCGACCCACGTAGGAGGTGCTGGCGATCAGCTACAGGTGCCGTCCTGCCTAGTCTTTGTCTTTCCATTCAGACGCATCAGAGGTGCCACTGTCGCTGCAACGTTCTACACATAACCGTTGACGTAGAGCTTAGCTACAACACCCAACCGGCTTTGTAAAGCTTGGCTTGCCTGAAGTCACCGTCACAATGGGCTCAATGGAGTTCGTCCAGATTGAACTATTCGGGAGTGATGTTAGTCCGACGCTGTTTTCAGCAGCCAAAATCAGAAAATACGAAGTTTGTAGTTTACTTCATCCTATAAAAGTATTATGCTAACTTCCTGGACAGGCACTTTGCATTATGGCGCATAGGTTATACAACAAGTCCCAGGATGCTTTTGAGGTCCGATTTCATCATCCTGATTATTCCCTTCCTGTCGAGTCCGCTGCATAGAACGCTGGAGGATACACTACAAGCACTCCGAACGACTTAATGACGGTATTGGCCGAGTTTGTGCCTCGTAACCAAGAGCTGTCTGCAACACTCGAGAGGATCACCACCGGAAACGATGCTGCCGCCCGTGAAGGCATTGTGCCTAGCAGTATCACTGACGCTGGAGACAACGCTACCAGCGCCAAGGACACTTCCGATGACGACAATACTGTTAATGACAACCGAGATATCTTTGGTATTAATGCCGTTGCCGACATGAACACCGGTGCCGCTAGCATCAACACCAGAGGTCTTCGTGTTACTCCCCAGAGGAACAGACGGCCTGGTATGGTCATCCTGAAGTTTACACGCCCCGGTGCCCTTGCTAAGTTTGCCGAAGGTCTCAACCCCATTACCAACACAACTGAAACCCTTACCATTCCTGTTAACAGTCCTTCACACCGCGCGGGAAAGCGCACTGGGGATAATAACAGGAGCTCGAGGCCCCACAAGCGACGAAAACCGCCTCCTACTCGTCCAACTCAAAGTATTATGGACACTATCATAGGATACGGTACCAATCGCAATTCGAAGGACACAACGCGGCTGGTAGTTGGAAGCCTGACCTCAACGGACGGCACCGAACGTGCTGTCTACGCTTCTAGAAGTCGTGAAACGATAAAATACAGCCTCTCCCGCTACGACATGCATGGCAATTTTGTAGGGCTGCCACGCTCACACAATGTGGGTTACGCTGAAGTCAATTTTTTCCGGGACCTAGCCCGGTTACACACAGAAGAGGCCATCAAAGTTAAAGTCATTCGCCAAATTCAAAAGCTGGAAGATATGAGAAAGAATGACCTTGTCATGAATCCCGATGTGCCTCCATCGGCTGGACAAATACCATCAACCGATGCACCTGCAAGCAAGAAAGTACCCATCGAGGCAGACAAAAGCACGGTTTTCTCACCTACCACTGTCCAGAGATTCCAGGCGCGCCCGGATGGCAGATATCTTGTAGGGGTTATGAAATCTCCCCTGCCGAATCGAGATAGGCTCAATGCCGTCACAGTCACTCGCTTCAGAGGCGACAGAAATTCCCGCGTTACTATGATACACGAAGATATCTATGGCACAATAATTGAAGAGATTCCGGGGAGTAGGCCGCTAAATGGCGGTTTAGTCTACGAACATGAAATGACTCTACTACCGGCATACAAGGACTTCGAAGGCCGACCAGATAAGGAACTTCGGGATGCGATCATGCAGCATGCGACCGGAATTCACTCGACTTCAGAGGAAAGTCAAGCTCTGGACGATCAAGGAACTGACAGTAGTCTGTCAGATGTTGTCCCTTCTTTGGATCACACTCCCGAATCCTCTCCCCCTCACCCAGGCACTGAGAGTGAGTTGCCGGTTCCTGAGGTCACTGAAGAGGCCGATCCGTCTCAGGAGCTACCTCCTCCTCAAGTTGACCTGATCACACCATGTTTGTGTGGAGCCTCGGGGCAATCTTGTAGAGCACACCTCGATCCATTGTGGGGACGCAATCCTGAAACATACGAGCCTGTCGAGCTGCTGGTAAATTTCGAGAATTAACTGTCGAGCTCTTCAATCCATCTTGAGCCTGTTCAGGGCTCACTCTCATGTGCAGACTCGGTAGGAACGGTTGCTGAGGTACTTCGCGAATACATTACAGAGAGCCTTCCGGAGGGTACCAAGTTCAAATTCAAGGTCTTCGTCTACCTCTAGGGATCCAACCATGCCAGGAACACTACAGAGGATAGGAACGTCTTCTACCAGTACCTTCTGTCGACTACCGATAAAACCCTGAAAAGGCAGCTAGACGTGAAGGTCGTCATTAGCAACGTAGACGAGAACAATACCACACAGGTTGGCCAAGGTGGCTTACTGGCTACGGGAGACGCCGAACAAACCGGCAAAGATATCGTCGAGGCAAACACACCTGTTAGGCACAGCACCTCGCCGCTAACTAGTCCACCGAGTTCTCCTGTTTAAGCTCTTCGGACGCTTACTGCTGTGTTTTCGAGTTGGATGCTTCCAGAAATCTGTTTACCCGAAGTCTCAAACGAATCCTCTTCCTTGTATTAGGTTTACTCGGGCATTTTGCATGTTTTCAATTGGTTTTCTTTATGGATGAGCTTGGACGGTTCCCGAAATTCGTCACATAACTCCTCCTAAGAGTTTTCTTTTTGGGCAGCTTTTGGTGGGTTCATTCTTGCCGACTTGCACGGTATACTGGAAAAGTTTTTCATTTAGTTTTCTTTATGGATAGTGTGGATGAGTTTAACAGCTTTCTACCTAATCCATGCAGCTTTTTCTTTTAGTAGGACTTTGGTAGTTTATTTCCTGCTTTGTACAATAGAGATTGCTTCACTGCAAGCATGCTAATGAGTTTTCGTAAAACATCGTAGTGGATCAAGTCACTAGAGCGCCACCACTGCATGAATTGTAATAATGCTCTGACATTTTGATGGCGTAGGTGGATGAACTGTTGCAACCGACCGCTTTGTCAAGCCGCTTCAACTCCTTCGTTCTATGCACTGTACGAAAAATGGCGCGCCTATGGCATGTTAAAATTGCTGTTGGCGCCTAACCGCTTTTGGTAGCGACTGCCTGTTAAGTTGTCAGTGTTGTCTCAAGCTCCTTCTCAACTCACACCTTTCTCAACCCAATCTCTTCTCAAGCTGCGTCGGTCGTTTCTGGTCGATCGCGCGCTTCTTCTGGGCATGTGCTCGCGCACTCTCTGATTCAGTTCACTTTACCCTTTCTCAATTGCCTTTACTGCCGGTCGGAACAAGTCAGCTTCACGCGTCACTTCACCTGGCGTTCGTCTCACCCTCGGGCCTCGTCAGAAGTCTGAGGTACCACTGCCGCTGCCATGAAAACCATCGGAATCGGGTTGTTCGGAAGTGACGAACATGCTATGCTTATACCAAAGCCCGAAGACTCCATTGGCAACTACGAGGTACGGTGTTCAATTTTTTATTGCTACAAACACGCTGACGGTATGAATAGGCACTCTGCCGTGTGGCTCACCTCGTACATCTTAAACCCGAGAATGAATTCCGGGTCCAGTTTCACAATGATGCTCACGCATGCTCAATCATTCACCGCAATGTTTGGAATGCTCGGCTTTACTTCACCGAATCAAATTCAGGCGTCGTAACGGTTTACGCTGAGTTTCTGCCTATAACACCCGATGACACTGTCGGAGGAAACAGCACTGGGAGTACCTTTGTCGCTCACAACGATGCTGCCGTCAACAACAACAATACTACTGCGCAGAGTGTCGCTGACACCCATACCGTATCTGCTGCTCACAACCACGCTGTCACTGACAACAATAACACTATTGCTCACGGTGACACTATCGCCCATAGTGACACTATAGTCAAAAACAATGCTATGACTCACGACAAAGTTGTCGCTGGCAACAACATTGCCGCTAGCAGCAATACTAGTACTGCTAGTTACGGATCTAGAGGCAATCATAGACTATCCAGTCTTGCCTCAAGGCTTTCAAATTCCTCTACTCCTGCTAATACCACGGAATATCCCTGTCCCACTGCCAGTACCAACACGACTGTTGGCCCTACTGTTGCTGTCAATGGCACACTGCACGGCACGAAAACGCGCGCCAGGGAAGGCGACAGTATGTTGTGGCCCATTGGGCCACCAAGATTGCCTGCCATGAAGCGGGCAAGGTTGCCTGAATTACCTCCTCCCCGTCGTCCATCTCAGGACATTTTGGACATCATCACTGGATACGGCACCGACCGCGATTCGAAGATTGCAACGCGACTAGTAGTTGGCAGGCTGAAGGGCAGCAAATGTGCTGTTTATGCCACGCCAGTTATAGGCCAGAAGAAGTTTCGGTATTACTTTACTAACTACGACTTAGAGGGCAAAGTAACACCAAAGCCACACACCTACTGTAACACAGGCTTCGATAATGTTGTGTTCTTTCCAGAAATAGCCCAGCACGGTGAAAAAGAAGCTATTTATGCTGAAATGGCCCGTCAAATCGAAGAGTTAGAATCCAAAAGATTCGGGAATTTTATTTCTGAGTCTAGAACGCCGGATACACATGAACAGAGAGCAGCGGCAGATATTTCGCCGTACGATATCCGGCGATTTCAATCACTACCAGGTACTTCCAACAAGTTTTTGGTTGGTGAGCTGAAGACGCCCCTTCCTCATTTGCGTGGTAGAAAGAACGCCGCTAAGATTAACGTGTTTCGACAACGTCCCGGCATCGCATATACCGTACGCCATCAACTACTATGGGAAGATATCCATAAAGAGGCTCTCACCAATACCGATTCATCGCAATATGACTTCAACTTAAGAAAAGTTGAGCCTGAGGACGTTTCTTACCTTCCAGCATACAAGGAGTTTGAAGGCAACTGGAGTAAGCTGCAGGAGGCTTTCCGGCTGCATATGGACTCCCTCGAGGACACTGAAGATGTTGATTCTTTTCTGGAACCTACTTCTCAACATCCAAACAATGAGAATCAACCGGTTCCCAATGACTTTGAAGATTCTGGTCTTATCTCGGAACCCTCTTCCCGATCTGCAGGCACCGAGGGCGGAATGCCGGGTGCTGAGAATGCTGGTCTTTCACTGGAGCCGCCTGCTCTTCTAGACTCACCCCAACATTGTGAGTGTGAGATCGCAGGAGGCCACTGCTATGCCGATGAAGATCTAAAATGGGGAAGCATTCTTGACATATACTCATCTGTCTATATCCGAGTGGAGTTTGATAAAAAAACTACCTAGAACCTTGCTTAGGCTTGGAGATGAGATATTGAGGCGTAAAGGGATGGAACGGGCGACCGACACCGTCGTTGTTGATGAAATACGCAACTGTATCGCCGGCAAGCTCCCCATAGGCACAAGGTTCAAGTATAGAATGTTCCTGTATTTCCAAGGATCATACCATATGAAGGATTGTACGTCCAACAGCAATTACTTCTACAAGTATCTCTTGTCCCTTAACACTTCAGCTCTGGGAAGATGGTTGAGGGCAAAAGTGGTGGTGAGCGCCGAGGACGAGAATTCCGAGGACAACAGACGTGGTAACTTGTCGCAGTCTAAGGCATCGACGCAGTCTAAGGCATCGACGCAGTCTAGGGCATCGACGCAGTCTAGGGCATCGACGCATTCTTCTTTTGGAGCCTCGCCTTCTCCTTCTACTTATGCTCCCTCGCCAACTTATGATCTCTTCGGCGACCTTGGAGATGGTTGAAAGGACGTTCACGTCTCGACATTCCTCTGGAATAATGGGAGTCATTGGGGCTGGACGGCTTCTGAAATCCGCTATTACAAATCCCGAGACACATTTTGTTCGATTAGATTCCAGAAGGCGTCAGACAATTGCTACATCAGCAGCTTTCTTTCATTGATGGGGTTTGAACAAGTTTTTTCTTACCATTAGGGCTTGTTTCACTTTTCCGGTAGATTTTAGCGAGTTTACCCTTTCTTTATGCGTTGAAAAGATTGCTTCACTTGCTTTGTTTTTCATGGATCGTTTCTAGACGAGTCCAGCATCTTACTGCACTAATTCCCTGGTTTTCCTTTTTTGGTTAAACTTTGGCGTCTTTACCCCTGCGATTCTCCACGGATGGGGATGGGTTACGGACGAGTCCAACTCCTTGCTACCATGATTAGAGCTTTGCTCTTTTTATTGGACTTTGGCGGCTTTACTTTTTCTTTGCTTTGTAAACTAAAACGATCTTTGATTGCTTTGACGAAAACATGTTGGTGTCTAACCGCCTTTAACAGCAACTGTTTGTTAAGTCGTTTACAGTCACGAGGGCCCTTTCTTCCTTAAGAGCCACTTTGCTTCTGTCCGCTCTCATCTAAACCTTCACCTTTACACATCCACGCCTTAATCTGAGCCCAGGAGCCAGTTTATCAGAACAGACACTCTATGCCGACAGTCAAAATCGGGCTGCTCGGTAGCAACGACAGCCCAACATGGCGGATTTCATGTCTAGATCCAGAGATTATTTCATATGAGGTAGGAGTTCATTTTCTCACCTCACCCTTGTAAGCAGAATACTAACATTCAAACAGAAACTTTGCAGTATAACGAGATCAATTTACGACAAGCCGGAAAAGGATTTCAATACCCATTTTAGTCATAATAACGGGAATTCACTTTTTACTCCGTCCTTTCTATCGCCTATTTCTTGGGGTTCTAGAGCGTATCCAACAGTATACGCGGAATTTAATAGCCAGAACGGCGGACCTAGTACTATTCCCGCAGCTACAGGCAAAGCGACTAGTGCCACTACCGGTAAGAGTTTGTTTATCAATGTTCTAGAACTTGGAGTGTGGGGATAGATGCTAACATTCCTTAAGCTCGAGGTGGCCACATCAACCGCACCGCAATACCGAGAGGAAGCCACGTCGAAAATGATGATAGGCTTAGGACGAATGATACAACTCTCCATCGCCCTACGCAGGCCGTCATAGACATAATCACCGGAGTCGGCACCAATCGGGCTTCAAAAACTGGGGCGACCCGCCTAGTCGTTGGGAGGTACCGAGGCGCCTCAAGTGCCATATATGCGACAGTGCGTGGAAAAGGCCGGATAAACTACTATCTTTCTGACTTCACGTTGGAGGGGAAAGCCACCAAAAGGCCAGACAACAGACAATCGCTCGTCTCATACCACGGTGTTGAGCTTTTGCCCGACCTCGAAGCATTCGACAAGAAAGAAGCCATCGAAGAGGAGATCAGCGAACGGATACAGAAGCTCAAGGTGCCGGCGGGTAGCCAAGACACTGTCTACCAGCTCGGCTCCGCCGACAAAAGGCGTGTGCCGCTCGTCCACAACGATAACATCCGCTCCAGTAACCGCAACCGCAATTCGACTACGGTTCCAGACAGCAGTGCTTGCGAGTGTGAAATGGCCAAGCAACCCTGCCACGCGGACCTAGATCCGCGATGGGGAAGCAACAACGACAGCTCACCCGTCAAGCTGCACATAGTCTTCCACAACCAACTTCCAAGCCAAACCGAGCTTCAGCCCATCAGGATGAAATGTTCAGGCTCGAAAAAGGCAAGCAGCAACGAGATCGATCCCCGGATCCGCGAGCATGTTGCCAGCAAGCTTGGTGGAGAAACTGGATTCAGGCTGAAGTTCTTCGTTTTGTTTCAAGGGACTCAACATATGAAGGATAGCTTGACCTGCTTCAGACAGTTTTCCCAGTATTTGTTGTCGACTCCTGATGCGAATTTAGAAAGAAATCTCAATGCGAAGGTCGTTATATCCCAAAAACGAGGATCCGGTGGTAATTATCGAAGATTCCGACTCGGATTGCATGGAAATAGAATAGATGCTGTGCTTCACGGCTATCTTGTCCTATTATTCCACTGATGGGTTTTCTTTGGGATAGGTATCTTGTTTCGGGGGTATTTTTCCACTTCGATGCTTGAGACGAATTCCTTGATAGTTAGATTACGTATGCTCTTAGAAATTTGCTTCTTCGGTTCTTGGGAAACTTTGCGCTTCAAATGACAGCGGGAAGTTTCTACGGCGATTCCTGGGCGTTTTATTTTAGCTACGTATTGGCGGCTTGCTTCAATGAAAGCATGCTAATAGCTAGCATCTTCTGCACTGAGTTGCGTAGGCTTAGAGCAGACAAGGGGCTTTGTCAAAGTACCTCTACTCCATCGCGGACGTGTTGCCATGCAGGCCAAAAATATAATAGTGTGTGACGATTCCACGGATAGCCGGCTCAGTCCCATCGTAGAAAGCGAGAAGCAGCCAGTGTTCGGAACCGCACTGCTCGTTGATTGGGTATATCCAGCGGCCCAAGGTAGCAAGCAGATATCTGCTCCCATGCCCAGATAGCGCGGTCGTGATGGACCCTGTGACCCCAGAATGCTGCGTGATTGGTGAGTGTTGTCCGAGTACGGCATGGATAGTATAGGTTTTGTGCTTGGCGCAGAGGCCGACTCCCTGATGCATATGCTTGAATTCCTTCTCTTTTAATGTTTTAGAGTTCATGTCATCTTTAAAGTGGTGATACCTTGTAGAACGGTAGGCGAAGGCAGTTGAGTCCCTTGCTGATGGAGAATTCGGCATCGGCTTTGGCGAAGAAAGTACATACTCTATAGATTTGTAGAGAAGATTTGTCTTCCTCCTTTCCCTGAATGTATCAGCATAGCCGCTCAAGACAAAGACGCAGGGCCTAGAAAGCCGGCGATGCAGTTCTCCATACCACCTACGGCGCAGTCAATCACGTGGGCAACCGCAAAAGATCAGGTGCGTACACATCAAGCACCCACTCAGTGCCCTGCCGCAAAGTACGATTGGCCGGCGTCTGACAGCCGACGACAGTCTCGCCGTCGACTTCGAAAAAATTGCGATAAATCGACGATGTGCCAAAGACGCACGCGAACGAGCAAGCAAAGCACCCCTCCATTCACGCGGATGACGAGCTAGCTTTATGCAAGCCTCTTCTCGCCAGCGACACGCGCGCCCGCTGACCACGATACAGACCGGGCAGCGGTGGTGCATCGATGCGACGCGACGCGAGGCCGGTCGCGAGGATCCATCCGGCTAAAGCGGGGCCCCAAGGCCCCAAGGCCCCAAGGCCCAAACACCAAAAAAAAGTTGGAGCAGTGTTGGAGGCCCGACTGATCGATCACCAACCAACCCAAGAACCCAGGTTAAGATCGAAGTCTAGTCGGATGAACGTCGGCCCATCATCGCGCGGGCAGGCCAGGCGGGGTATGGCATGGATGCCCCTCCACGCCTCGTCGCCCATCTCGTCGCCTCGTGGCTGCTTTCGGCCGGCGGTGCAGGGATTCGGAATCTCCTTGTCGCGCAGCGCTGCGAAAAATAGACGTGGCGTCGTGTGTTCCATTACCCGCGCGCTGTCCCTCCCACGCTCCCTTTCAGCTGGGCGCTTTTGTGTCGGAGCTCGCGCTGCTGCCCTTCCGACGAAAAAGTAATGGTCCGTTGGGCTCCGCGCCGGTCTAGAACCTGCTACGGAGCCCGTAGGGTGGGCACTGGCTACCGTAGCACGCTTTCGCACCACTTGTCCGGATGTCAAGTCCGTTGTCTGTATTTGACATGTAGATTGGTGGGTAGCCTCTATTGTTGCAGATCCCATGTGGCTGGGCGCGTCAATCGCTACTATGTAATTGAAGGAGCCCTCTGGGCGGGACAGTCGTACACACGTTGCTGGGAGATACGTCGCCACCCGCTGATCTCGGGGCGCTTCGACGATCGCACAGCCACATCCGCACTGCAACTCGACTGGCTCTCCACGTCTCCGCGCTGAAACGGAGACAACCGCGCAATCAACAGGTTGGACACCCTGGGAGACTCATTGTTATTGCGTCATCTATGCATGCTGATTAGGAAAAAACACGAAACAAAGTTAAAAAAAAAAAAAAAAAAAAAAAAAAAAAAAAAAAAAAAACTCAGAAACCCTGCTAATGGCTCCGTTCATTCATGCCGTCTTTCGTCACACAGATAAGCCGCCAGAATAGCCGGCAGCTCCACGAATCCCATCCCGTTTGCTGGTTCGCCGCTTTCATGCTTCATGGAATGTCTTCGCCATCCAAAGTCTGTGGTCGTAGCTTTCTAAGCACAAGCAACAAGATTGGAAATCGATTACTGTTGTTGAGTTTGGGGTAAAAGAAAGTGCTAGAGTGAACTTGCGACACTGCCACTCCGGTACACAGAGAATGTCCGATGCCGGGGAATATCGAGTGGTAAGGCCGCGTGAAAATGCTCATGGTCGTTAAAAGGCGTTCAAACTAGCTGGCACCGTTGGCGTCGACATCGGCGCTCTGGGCGTCCACGTTGTGGTAGTCGAGGATCTCGGAGTACCTGCGACATTCGTAATTAGCAAGGCGCCCATCAACTGCGCGGCGGGGCCATCATACATCATGATCTTCCAGGTGTCCACCGGGAGGTCAGCATCGTTGAATGACCAATCGAACTTCTCCTCCGCAACCGGCTCGTCACTCGGGTCGTGGTAAGGCGAAAGGTAAGGGTGGGCGAGAGCATCACCGGCCCGCACGCGCTTCTTCGGGTCGAAGACGAGCATGTTCTCAAGGAGGTCGATAGCTACAACAATCAGCTGGGCTCTGTGTGACAATGCGCATCGACTTACCAAGCGGATCTGCGTTCTTGAACTTCTGGGCAAGGGGCTGGCGGTCACGCTTGGGCAGCGACTGGACGAATCTCAGGGTCTGGTACGCGGTGGTCAGCAGCTGCTCCGCGAGCGAATCTGGGGGGATATCCTACATTCTCGCTGCAGATGGTCTGAATCACATCGTCCGGAGGAGTACCCAGGAGTTCCGTGATGATGGAGAACTGGTTGACGTGATCCTTGCCGGGGAACAAGGGCTTGCCCTCGAGCATCTCGGCGAAGATGCAGCCCGCGCTCCAGATATCAACCTCCACGTCGTACTTTTGCCACGTGAGCATAATCTCCGGAGCCCTGTAGTATCTCGTAGAGACATATCCGGTCATCTGCGGGTCTTGGATGCGGGCCAATCCGAAGTCGCAAATCTTCAGATCACAGTTCTCGTTGATCAGAATGTTGCTGGGCTTCAGGTCACGGTGAACGACACCCGCGGAGTGGACATATTTCAGTCCGCGCTAGAAGAGCGTCAGCAAACACCATGGGTATGCGCGGCGCAGTGGGCGCTCACCAGAATCTGGTACAGGAAGTACTGGATGAACTGCTTCTCGAGAGGTCGCGAGGTGAGCAGACGGTGAAGGTCGGTGCCGAGAAGCTCGGTGACGAAATAGCTAGATGGTGGGTAAGCATGGCGAAAAAAAAGTGGCGCGATGGGGCGTTGGCCTACATGTCTTCCAGCGGGGAGATGAAGATGTCGCTAAGACTGATGACCTTTGGAACGGGTTAGCGGGGCAGCCCAGGGGCTAGACCGCGGGAGCGCGGGCGCTTACATTCTCATGCCTGAGATGCTTCAGCAGCTTCAGCTCGCGATACGTTCTCTTGGAGAGGACGGGGGTGCTGAAGGGCTTCATGATCTTCTTGACAGCGACGGCCTGGCCGGTGAGCTGGTCCTTGGCCGAACTGCAGACATTGTTCAGTATGACGCGTCCAGCGGGAGGTTGCGCGGAGAGGGGCGTTTACCAGACAAGACCAAAGGCGCCCATACCGACGGGCTGCAGGTCGGTGTACCTGGGCGGCGGAACAGAGTCAGCAGGCGCATTGGAGCGGCGAGAGCGGGAGCGAAAGCGTACCTGCTCGTTATCTCGAAGGTGGTGCCGAAGATCTGGGCGCGCACGAATTCGGCCATTTTGAGGGGTGACTTGGGGTGGAAGTGGGAGGGAGGGGTGTGGCGGCGGGTCGAGAGATGGAGAGTGATGGAGTAGAGAGAGAGGGAAGTGAGGAGTGGCGGCTCGGGGCGTGGGTGGCCGTGGGAGCGAACGGGTGCGAGCGAATTGGCAGCGGTCGAGAAGAACAGGAAGAGTGGATGGATGGGAAGTTTGTCGCCCGGCGCAGGCGTGGCAGCAGGTGCTAGTTTACTAGGCAAATCGGCGCGCGATCAGACTCTGCGGAGGCTAGGTTGAGCGGCGACGTCACCGACCGGGCATGCACTGGGCAACGGCTTAAGCAGTGTCACGGGCTTGGGCGGAAAGGGCCGAGTCGAGTGCGATGCCATTTGCGACAATTGCATCCTGGCGCGGGCGATGAAACGCGGCGGGTCACAGCGCGCCCGTTAACTAATGAAGAAAGGGTTGCACTGCAAATTGGGCTGGCCAGCAGGAATGGTGAATGGCATTATGGCGCTGATGACCCGCCCCCTAGGCCCTCGACGACTGTCTCGCTGCCCGCCCGCCTGCCTGCTGCTGGAAGACGCCGGCCCGCCTCCCTGGCACCGTCACCATCCATCTCTCTCTCTGCCCTCTCTATACACACATTCTCTCTCTCTCTCTCTTCTTCTTCTCTTCACCGACTGACTGACGACGACGCGCCTGGCTTGACCACGCCCCCTACCGCTTTTTGCTCCGCCCACCCTATTTGAATCGCCCTGCCCTCGAGCCCGCTCTTCTCTCTCTCGTCAAGCACAGCTGTCGCAAGGCAAGGCGCACAGACGCGACCGGACAGGGACTACTTACGCCTGCACATCACCGCAACATCTTACCTCGAACCCACTCTCAGCCCTCTCTCTCTCCTCTCGACCCGACCCGACCCCGACAGGACCCAACAACCCACCCACCACCCACCAACCCGCCGACACACTCGCTCGACCTCGACCTCGCCCGTAGCCCCATCCCCCCCCCATCACTGTCTCTCCGCCCGCTACCGCCCGCTACCGTCCCATCGCGCCGTCTCTCCCGCATCCCTCGTCGACATCATCTTGCGCCGAAGCGCCGCCACGCCCGACACCGCGACGCCGCGACCCCACGGCCCCGATCCTCGCCCCCGCCAAATCGCTCGTTCTCGTCGTCCCTCCGCAATTCCGTGACCGCCCTTCTCTTCCGTGTCGCCGTCGCCGCCGGTCGCCGCCCACACGTGCCTCCTGCCCGACCGCTTCCTTTGTCGCCGGATTCGTCGGCGCCGACCACTCAGGATGGGCATTTGCATGAGCAGTAACACCGAAGATGCGGAGCAGAAGAAGCGCAGCCAGGCAATTGACAGGAAGCTCGAGGAGGACTCGCGGCGGCTGCGGCGAGAATGCAAGATCCTACTGTTGGGTAACGCTGCCCTCTAAGCCGCATCTGCCTACGCGCATGCATGCTAACCAGAGGCTCACAGGCTCCGGCGAGAGCGGCAAGTCGACGATAGTCAAGCAGATGAAGATAATACATCAGAACGGCTACACCGTGGAGGAGCTCTCAATGTACCGGCTCACAATCTACAAGAACGTCATCGACTGCGCAAAGTCGCTCATTGGAGCCATGAGACAGTTCGATATTGCGCCGCAACTTCCAGGCAACTCCGAGTATTGCGACTACCTCATGGAGTACACGGTCGACCCGGATCCCGAGAAACCGCTTGACTCCAAGGTTGGAACCGCCATCAGCTCGGTGTGGCGAGACCCGTGCATGCAGAAGGTGTTGGAGCGCTCCAGCGAGTTCTACCTGATGGATTCGGCGCCCTAGTAAGGCTTCCCGCCCCCCCGGTCGACCGAATGTTGCGCTGAACAAATGACAGTTTCTTCGACGAGGTCTCGAGGATAGCCGCGCCCGATTACATCCCTATCGAGTCGGATGTCCTCCGCGCCCGCACGAAGACCACTGGTATCTACGAGACGCGGTTTACCATGGGCCAACTGAGCATCCAGTAAGCCCGCTGAACGTCCCCTAACCTAGGGGACTTCCGCTGACCGGTTGCAGCATGTTCGACGTGGGCGGCCAGCGAAGCGAGCGGAAGAAGTGGATTCATTGTTTCGAGAATGTGACATCCATCATATTCTGCGTCGCGCTGAGCGAGTACGACCAAGTTTTGCTTGAGGAGAGCAGCCAGGTAGGTGCCTAGTGATGCCCAGCATCCAGCCAAGGTTTCGCTGACGAGAGCATCCAGAACCGCATGATGGAAAGCCTGGTGCTTTTCGACTCCGTTGTCAACTCCCGATGGTTCATGCGGACCAGCATTATCCTTTTCCTCAACAAAGTGGATCTTTTCAAGGCCAAGCTGGCCCGGTCACCACTCGGAAACTACTTCCCCGACTATTCGGGTGGCAACGATGTCAACCGCGCAGCCAAGTACCTCCTTTGGAGATTCAACCAGGTGAATCGGGCGCATCTCAACCTCTATCCGCAGTAAGTCGAAACGTGTTCCAGATTCCTCGACATGGCTTGGCTGACGTGAAACCTAGCCTGACGCAAGCCACCGACACGTCGAATATCCGGCTAGTCTTTGCGGCCGTCAAAGAAACCATTCTGCAGAATGCGCTCAAAGACTCGGGCATCTTATGATCGCCCTACGCTACCATACCACGCTCCCCATCCCACAAGCCTCTCCCGTCAATCGCCGCAAACAAGAACCATCTGTGCGCAGCCGCACCCCCTGGGCACATCCTAATACAATCGCCACCGTACGGCCGATATACATTACGAAACCAATTTCGATCTAGTCTTCCATCAACAAATGCGTTCACGGGTTTTCGAACGAGGGGTCCAGCAGAGCCTGCAAGCATTGGAGTTCCAGGGCGTTTTTCGGGACCAATTACCTGTGGGGAAATTAATATGGCAGGGGTGTTTCATACTACGGTCGATTCGGCACCCCCGCGATTGCGGCTCAAACCATCGAAAAAGTTCCCTCGTCATATCATATCCCCTTTACTCTTTCTTCCCTTTGTTGCATTCCTGGTAGGCGGTGGGTTCCCCTGGTGGCTCTCTGCTTTCGTCTCCCGTTAGTCGTTTTTCCTCTGTTGGTCTGGTTTCGTCTGGAGGCTGTATGCTATTTTTCCATCGCTGTCTGATTTCGTTTGCTTTTTCATTTCTGTCCCCTAATTTCCTTCTTTGGTTCGTGCGTGTAGCGCGCGAGCGTGCGCCAGCTACACGCTTGATGAGCGTCTTCGTTTTCTTCTTTTTTTATCTTGTTCCCGTCGTTTTCCCCTCGCATTTCATCATCTGGTCGTCACATCATGTCCATCAACTATACACACTACACCCGCTGGTCGAGCGACGGTGTGCTGGTGCGTGCACGCGCGCCGTTGCGGGCCCAAGAGGCGGGCTTTCAGGCCGATGGTGGCCGACCTAATCAGCAACCCCCCCTAACATTCATAGTGCTTGCTTGCAGTTGATCTTACGGAGCGGACGGTATTGGTTTCACAAATATTTTTTCTCTCTTTTTTTTTTTTTTTTTTTTTTTTTTTTTTTTTTTTTTTTTTTCTCCTCTGCTGGCTTTTGTCGTTTTAGTCTCTTGTCCTCTCTGCGGGTTACGCGTCACTCTTCATTTTTCGCTACTGTATTTCATCATTTTTTTTGTTCTGGGCCGGAGGCGGTATACTATTGGGCGGGCACAAGCGGGATGGTTCTCATGGGAGGTGGGTGGGCGGAAGGGACATGGGAGAAGGGAAAGATCACAACACACACAGAGAGAAGACACAACCCACAGGTGGGAGAAAGGGAAATGATGCTGGGCATTGGATATACCAACGATGGCCCGTGAGATCGGGCCTTCTCTTTCCTCGCTTTTTGAAACCTTATCTCGCAATCAGTCAGTCAAAGGCGAAGAGAAGTACTCAGAGAGGAATAAGAAGAAAGTAAACAGCCTTAAGGGCACAGCGCTAGCTCTACACGGGCCGTCGGGGTGTGTCGTCGGCGTCGGCGGGGCCGAAAGGAGCAGAGATAGAGAAATGAAATAGTTTCTAAAAAGGACGGAGCGGAGTAAGCAAGCAAGCACGAGGCGAAAAAAGAGAAGGGTCTCGGACGAAGGCGGAGAAGCTGCTGCCGTCGTACATTGTACGGGCTTGGCTCATCACTCATCACTCATCACTCAGCACACACACAGGCTCATCTTTTGTATCACTCAACAATCACGGGCGTGGCGCCGTGGCGCCGTGACGCCGTGACGCCGTGGCCACTGACCTACAGTGCCCACGGAGGGCGTTCGGAGCTGCCGGCGCGCGCGGACTAGATTGACGTGCCCCCGGGCCCCCTCCCCTCCTGCTCCTCTCTCCTCCGATCCGGGCAGTTCATAGCACACCGAAGTGAAGCGCAGCGTAGGGTAGAGCAGCGCCGTGGCAGCTATAACTCGGCATGAATTAACACAGCCCAACCTAACCTATCCTATATTCCATGGTATGGCATGACCATGGCTTAACCCACAGCACCAAAGGCAAGCCAAGCCAAGACAAGACAAGGCAACGGGACGAAATAACGAACAAAAAGTCGGCCGGAGTCGGACGGACAAGCAGGCAGGTGGGCTGATCAACCAGCAAGCAAAAGCCCTAAATACTTACCTAGGTGCCTACCACGTCCTCGTCGCACGTGGGCAGCAGTGTGGCGCCGGCACGGGCACTAGAGTGCGCTGCGTAGCCGGGTCGCGGCGCGCGGGGTGGTGCGGGCGTGGGCGTGGGCGTGGGCGCAGGCGCCATGTGTTCGTGGCGGTTAGCTGGGTCGCTTGCGTTTGCGTCTTGCGTTTGCGTCTTGTGTCTTGCGTCTTTTGGGGCGGTTTGGGGCGGGGGTTGAGGGTTCTTGTGTGCGTGGATGTGGATGTGCGTGTGGGAGGAGGTGGTGTGGTGGGCGGTGGTGGTGCGGTGGTGGTGTGGGTTGGGTTGGGTTGGGCGGTTGATTGATGTGTTGAGGGTGGGTTGGGGGGAGTGTGCTTGTGCTTGTGTGGTTAGGGTGTGTGGAGGTCGTTTTGGCAGAGTTGTGGAAAGGACATCTCTACTCTATGACCGTTTGTTGTGGGTTGTTTGCCGTTTGCTGTGGAAGCGGTCACGCAGTCTATATACATACTAGGGCCGTTTAAAGGTTAAAGCCGAGGCTCTCTTCTCACGCAGAATACTACCTATTAATCCTTCTCTCAATTGTAGTGGACGGGCGTATATAGGAAACGCCGGAATGCTAGAAATTGAACTTACCGTTGCGTCTCCATTGCTGATCTATCGTGAACAAAGCCGCTTTCTTTCGAACCGTTGATACATGACCAGAGAGCATGAAGCTCATTGCTTGTCTCGTCCGCTCATATCAAAGCAACGGCGTCTCAAAGAGCGCAAGGTCGACAAAACGCCCAACCCCACGCGCCATCACAACAATGCCCATCAGCGCACCGCAGCGCAGCATGAACAAGCACACCTACAATGCACAACACCAGCACGCACGCCCACGCACGCACACACGACTCAGCCCCAACCACACACCGACACGGCCAGGCTTGGTTCAGGCGGGCGAAATTACCAACGCAGGCAACGCGCAGCACGCGGACAGCGCCAGGACGTCCAGGAGGCACAATGATCGGCGGCGGACCCCGGCAGGCACGAGTCGCGGCGTCGTCACATCCGTCGAGGGGATGTGCAACGTGCGTGAGCGGCGTCGTTTTCCAGAACGCCCAACTGGCCCTGCAGTCTTCTAGAAGGGAGCGAAGTGTGGGTGCCCTCTAGCTGCATACGGAGAATTACTTGGTCGTCGCGCGCTGTGGGGGCGCTGGGGTGCCGCGCAGGGGTTTTTTTGCTTGCCCTGCCGTGCCTGCCCGCGGCCCTTGGCTTGCCCCCATGCGATGGGGCTGGAGCTGCCGGCCTGCCTTTTGGCCCCCGCTGCTGCTGCCGCTGCTGCTATTTTTGTTGTTGCTGCGTGTGCTGATGCTGATGAGGGGAGGGATGAGGGTGATGCGGGTGTCCCTGGCTGTGCGATGGGATGCGTGGTGCGATTTGCAGGTGTAGGGCTGACGTGGTGGTGGGCGGCTGGGAACAGGGAGGGATGAGTTGGTGGTGCGCACGTGATTTGTGGGTCACATGGGTGTGTGATGAGTTGGTTGTGAGGTGATGACAGTGGAGGTCCACTGCCGTCTCATAGGTAGGTCTCTTCTCTGCACCATATTTCGGAGCGGCCTATTTGTTTCTGAGACCTTCAAATTATCCGCCATTTGTTCTGTTGTCTGTCTTCTCGTTTCCAATCTATCTGCTACCAGTACCGACAACCGCCCGATAATTGGTGTCCACCCTACCTAGTCATTTATTTAAACCATGACTTCGACCCCATCCACAATCCAAAGAAGAAGATGACAATCACCAAAATCACCATCGCTACTCCAAGGTTTTCATTGCCCTCCGCGTAGAGCCAGATAGGTGAGGCGACGCCAGGCCCGTCAGGCAGCCGACGCGAAGAGCAAGGGAAATTATGAAATCTCCGCCTGCCGACCGCAGGCACTCCCAAAATGTCGTCGAGAGAGAAAATCCACCACCTCGGCAACCCCACTGCAACCGCGCGCTCCGCGCCATACGAGCCCGCCCTCATTTGCGAATCCATGCTGACAGCGCCGACGACTTCTCCGCGGCGCCACTCTGCGCATTGTCGCCCTTCTGCGCGCGCACGACGATCTTGACGTGTAGTTCTCTGTTGCTCGGCCACTTTGCGTCGGAGCGCATAAAAGTGTAGAGTGGGATGCGCTTGCCAAGAGCATCACCTTCCTCCTCACTTTGTTGAAAACGCACGATCGCCGCGCAGATCTCGAGATTACGCAAATCGCTGCGCTGTTCCTCTGTGAGGCCCTGCTGTTGGGCGATGAGCTTGGTTGCGGCGGTGGTGACGGGCGCGCGCAGCTTTGCGAGGTGCTCCTCGATGGCCGAGAAATTGAGGACCGCGAAAGTGGGTGACGGGATATTGTGAAGTCTGGGTAGGGTAAGGCCCTCGATCGAGTATGTGACGCAGAGGTCTACGGCGAAGTGCTTCTAGCGGGGCTGGCCCTAGTCTAGGGGGATCTTAAAGCTCGTGGTCGTCTGTTGAGGGTGAGCGGCTGGCGAGTCGTCGAGGTCCATAGGCTCGCTGTCACCACGCCAGTTTGTGCCGTGGTCCCTGCCGTCTGTCCTGTGGATGTCGCCATTTGCGTCTGCCTTTCAGAAGCTGGGGCCGGAATCCAAAACTCAATTGGACTGGTGTCAGAAGCAAAGTGAAAGTAGCAGTAGTCGTGCCGTGACTGAGCATTTGTGGACCGTGGCATAATGCTGGTCTGAGAAGTAACGGTATCCTGCCTGAGTAAACCTGAAAGCTGACAAGAAAGAGAAGTCGTTTAAGAACGCATGCTCTCGTCAAGGACACGTGCTACTTGACGGTCCCATGGTTCGAGCACGCGCTAAGCGAGCAGGCGGCGGCCGCTGCTTTAAAGAGCTGCGAACCACCAACATCCTCTCACCCTCCCACGCCTCCTCACCTCTTGCCTCTGAAGGTATCCCAGAATCCTAGCCTCATCCAAGCTCTTCCACGGCTTCCCACGGCACCTTTTCTTTCTACCTGTAAACTCACACGCCAACCACAATCTTCCACCACTAACATGGGGTCGGATTCACGTACACCCTCACCCCCAGGCCCAACCAATATCCCTCATGTCGAAAAGAGGAGGCTCGCAAGAGAGCACCGTGGCATGCTGCTGGATGCGACTTTTTCCACAAACCTCGAAGTTCCCCGAGCGCCCACAACGCCACGGTCTCTAAGCCTCGAGCTGTCCAACCAGGGAAAAGACCTTGACCGGGAGCAAGAACACTTAGAACGGTGCTCAAGCAAGCCCCTAGGAAACGATCTCACAAGAGCTGGCGTCAAGGAATATGTTGACAAACGCTTCGAATACACCGAGAAGTACCGTGACTTCTTAAGACAGAGCCGTAATGAACTCGCTAGAAAAGCCAGCGAGCAACTCGTGGACGAACCTGAAGCTAAACTCTTGCGCCAAGATATCGATGAAGCCGATTATGCCGTTCTTAGGGAACGCGCAGCTCTTGCGAACAGGCGCGCCGTGGTCGAGTTCAAGATGTTGATAGGAGACCAGTCGAAAACCTTAATCCATGGTTATGCAACGGCGATCATCGGCGCACTTCCTGAACCATATGGCTCTAGATTGAAGAAAGATAGTCGGAACAAGTCTGACCAGTCAGATTTCAGAAGCTGTCTTATCAAGGCTTACCAGGACGATAACACAGACAATGGACGTAAGCTCTGGTGCCCTGTTACTAAGAAGTTGCACAACAAAAAATACGTCAAAGCCGCGCACATCGTCCCCTACGGTATTGGCGAGTACAACGCGGCTAAGTTATTCGGCGTCCCTCTTAAAGATGGGTTCACCAAGATCTGGAACGAGGAGAATGGTCTTCTTCTAAATTCTGAAGTAGAAGAAGCAATGGATAGGTGCCGACTTGTCATAGTTCCGGACCATGATGTTAAGGGCGCACTCAAAGTCAAACTCCTCACCGCCACCGAATTGGAATTGGACGATCTTATCTGCGAGGGAAGCGGTGGCAAGGATGTACGAGTGCGCGACCTACAGGATGTTCAACTTGAGTTCAAGACGCTTGCACGCCCTGGCCTCGAATACCTATACGTCCGAGCTCTTGTGTCGTGGCTTTGCCGACGGCAGGCCGCTGTGCCAGGATGGGAGAAGGATCGTGAGATCATTTCGACGGGCAAGTACTGGGGTAGGCCCGGCAAGTGGCTGCGCAACAGCACCATCATTGCAATCGCGGCAGAAATCGGAGACATAGTGGACCCCAAGGACTTGGAAGACATTATTGGCGAAGACGAAAAGTTGGAAGAGCCAACGGAGGATGATAAAACGCTGGCGGTAGCGCTTCGACACAACGTTGCGGCTCTGGCTGTTCGCGAGAACATGCTAGACGAAGATGAAGAATAGCGCTTCTCCGCCTGCGAAACCTATCATCCGTAAGTCCTTAGTATTGGCTGCAATCAGTCTTTCGGAAATGCAGCTTTGGGCGACGGCGGCAGACACTCTTCACACACAGATTGCAAAAGTTTGGCTGGAAACAGGAATACATTCGTTTGAAAGAAATCTTTGTGGATGCATCTTTGTGCTTGCAAAAATTAAGAAGACGCTTCGTGACTTAGAATGTGATGGCGCTGCTGTTGGCCACTGAGCTTCATTAACCTAATTCGAATGTGTTGGTAGAGCTTGTTGTCAAAAGTCTGGAGTAAAGACTCACTGGCAGTGCACTTTTCCTGATCATCGGCCAAGTCGAATTGTTGCCTGTTGCCGTTCCTCTGGATCCTGTTTGTATTTAGCATCTATGATACTGCACATGTGGTGTTTTTAATGCTTGTTTATCTAAAAACCAAACCACATATTAAGATGCATCGAAGAACTTTTTTTTAAACGAGTGTAATTTGAACCTCCAGAGTCGGTTCTGTGCTTTTTGTGCTAGAGAGTGACTGTACCTCATGCTGAAAGTGTATGTTGAAAGAGTGACTATAGCTAATACCGGAAAGTCGCCCAGAAAAAAGAAAAAAGAGAAAAGAAAACAGGAAGATATGATGGTGTTGGGTCCTGCCATCGTTTGCTCAATTTATCTACGCCCCTCGATCCAATAAACATACCCTGCCGTGCGGTCCGTGCCAATGCCGTCGTGCCAATGCTACCACTTCAGCATCTCCTCAATAGCCCCGAAAGTGGTAGTGCCATGAGAAAATCTCAGCAGCTTCTCAATAGTGCTGGTAGGTAGTCCGAAAAGTGGTAATGCCGTGTGAAGTGCCAGCAACTTTTCAATGCGCTAGCAGTCTGAAAAGATCAATGCTGAATGTCAGCAGGTTCCCGAGCAATAGTACCCTGAAAAGTACCCATAGTTCAGAGAGTGTCGGTGGTGTCTGTGTGACCGCTATCCATGTCTTCATCAATGTCGGGGTTTCCATGCTGAATGCTATCGTCAGCAGACGTTGTGGACGCATTGCCGGTGGGATTCGCGGCTAGATACTCTCGAGCAAGGTGCTGCTTGAAAGCCGGCCAAAGGCGTTCGGGATGGTCCGCAAATTCACCCAAGACTGGGAGGAATGAAATACTTTCAGTAAGCTTTTTGATCGGCGAAGCAGCGTCTCTAGCATTCACTCCGCCGAATTTATCGGGCTTCTCGAGGTTTTCGTTCTTCATGTTGCATGACTCAACCCAGATTCGAGGCCTGTTTCTTTTACAACCAACAGTTATTGAAACTGCGTTCCTCTCACCGGCGGGGGAAGTTCCATCTCTCAGTTCGCCGATCAATCGGTGACCTTTGCCGCCGATCCGGGCCTTGAAACGCGGAAGCTGGGCTACACCAGATGGCAAGTTTGCCTCATGAACCACGCATCCTTGAGTGGGCGTTGATGTATGTGGTGTATATGTGCTAGGACTGCTCGCGACGTTCATCTGTAAGACACTCTGTGTCGAGGCCGGGGCGATAGGTGGCATGTCAATGCTGCAGCTGGGATCGTCCTGACCGTTTACGCGTACGTATTCTAGTCGGCGCCGTATCTCTTCCTCAATCTCGGTAGGACATGAGGCAAAATCCTGAATCGAGGGAAGCAGTTCAATCGCGTCAGAGGTAGTTCTAACCGGATTCCGAGAAACATTTTCTTCCACGGGCTCGCCACTGTTGTCGAATTGTGCGGCGTAGTACTCCAGAGCACCCCCACCTCCTAACTTGGCCCACACGCAATCGTGTTTTCCCTTGAGCCGACCAATAACAACCCGAGTTCTGCGGGGTTTGTTTCTTTTATCGCTAGGGTTTGCCAATTCCATGTAAAATCCCGTGATTATGTCAATGACTCGCTGTTGCGGATGCAACCCAGTCTGATCGGTTGCCATGACTGAACGAGTTTCTTGGTGTTGACCAAAAGCCCGGTAAGGTTGAAAGAGTCAGGGTTTGAGGAAGTTGAATATTGAATCGAATGAGATTTATTTGGATGGGAGAGATTGACTCTTCCAACAAGACGTCTCAGCTGTAGTTGGCTTGGGGCTGAGTTTAGGAAAAGGAGGTGTTGGAGGTTAAAAGAATTGATGGGATAAGAGAGAAGAAAGAAAGAGAGAGCCCGAAGTCAACTACAACTGGGGTATTCCGGGTTTGAAGAAGAAGAAGAAAGGTGTTGAAGAAAGAAAGAGTTAAAGGAACCAAAGAAATATATATACACACTTTTAGCTACTAACCGAATTGGGATTCGAAGAGATATGACCGCAGTCGAATTTGATGATAAAGTTGTTACACTCAGAGACCTGGGAAGAAATGGCCACCGACCGAATTGAATAAAGGAAATATACCCTTAACTAGAACTGCACTAGCTTAAGTCCCCTTGTTGAAAGAAGGTTCCAGCAGGAACGCAAAGGATAACTGTGGATAAGATACGAATTGGCTCTCATGACACTCCCCCTTCTAGTAACTAGTTGTAGATATAAAGGGATATGAAGACAGAATGATTACTTACAGAGTTCCGTATCGGTTTCGGCTCTTGTGCTATCCAACGCAGCATGATCTACAGTGAGCAGTCCTAGCGTTATCTTTCAAGGCACTGGTGGCATATGTCACTGGTGTATCGGACAAATGTCCGCAGCGTGAAGTCCACATGTACAAACCTTAAACACTGACTATTGCAAGGGCACCCAACACAGATGCACCAAAGCACCCTCGCGCAAAGGCTGAATATCAGTGTATATACGGAGCATGTGCATCCGCTCTCAATCCAGCCTCTAATAGCGCTTTACAACTCCTGTCTGAACATGCCTTCGCCAACGCCATGCACGTCTAGACCCTCTCACACTAAAACACTCACCAAACTAACGCATCACCCGCACTTATCTCAATTGGCATTGAGCAAGCGCGGGTCGATACACTCACCCCAGAACCGCAGTACCCCCTCCGGCTTGGAGAAAGTCTCTGCATGCATCGGCGGTCGTGGCCATTGACCGAATCTGCCATCGTTTTCATACTGGGCCGCCTCGTCTGCGGGTTGTGGCCCTGGAGCACTCTGAGAATGTTCCGGGTACAGGGCCAGCTCTGATGGGCTGTGTTTGCTATGGGCGGCAGGCTGCTCCTCCGTTTCCAGGGCGGCTAGCCCTTGTGGATCGTCGAAGAATGGGTTCGGTTTTGCCGGCCACGTGTTTGGTAATTGCTGGGAGTCAGGCGAAAGGGTTGACTGGTAGTTTGGCTGATATTTCGGCTCGTAATTAGGCAGAGGATTTGACTGGGCGTCCAGTTGGCAGTTCGGCTGGTTTCCTAGCTGAGGGCACGTTGGCTGCCTAAATGGCACGTTCGTTTGAGGACCGGTTGCGAAGTTGCACTGTGACTCTTCCATGAAGCCCAACTGTATTTCAGTTAGTACGTTTTTCTGTGACCAGGACCCTAAATCCTGGGTCCTCATTGTAGTGTTCGTCTGAGAGTGTTTCCCCAGTTGACCAGAAGTTTCTTGAGGATGCGTCCTTCCAGGAACCCCTTCATCGTTGAGGTTGGAGGGAGTGATGAGGCTTACATTATTTTCAATCCGCCTAACGGGATTGTTGTACTCGTCGAATTCCACCTCTACCTCCTCCACGTAGCCATGACCAAGGACACCGTTCCATCTGGCAACCCTTATTGTTCCGCGTCGACGCGGGAGGACTTGCTGCTGAAGGTCCAGCGTCTGCTGAGTCTGAGCAGACGGCTCGACTGAAGGCCTGCCATGAGAGGAATGGTGCTCCTGGGCAGGTGGTGTTGTCAGATCGACGACGGGCGAACCGAGGCCGACATCGTGCTGTTCCATGTCTGAAGTCAAACGATTGTCACGGGAGCTTGGGAAGTCGACAAGGCTTTCGGGTGTCGGCAAAGAAGTATTTACGGGCGAGCGCATTTCTGTTGGAAAGCTCATGTTTATATAGCCCGGCGCTGGAACAGTCGGTCAGAACTTCAACCTGTAGCCGAGGATTAAACGTGGTATTCTGCTTACGTGAATGAACGGAGCCCTTCTTGGGGTTAGCAGCTGGCATGATGCTAAGAGCTTGGTCAATAGTCGAATCGCTGGGAAGTGATAGAGATGAGCTATAGAGTCGTGAAATAAGAATCCAAGAGAAGAGATGGGTTGAGCTGTACTCAAAGTGAACCTGGTCCTGGGAGGAGAAGCTTCGCACAATCAGTCACCTCCGGCTGTTACATCCAAAGGTGCGATGAGGCAGGCGCAGGTCGAACGTTGGCCCGTCGGAGTGCTGTGAAGCCACTCATTCCTCCGCTCCAAAGCTACCCGGCACAGGAGCATTGCGATGCCGCTTTGTCCATGAACAAAGTCCATCCCTCAGGAAACAAACGCTTGCGCGTCGTGCTCAGAGGCCTTTCGGCGACGGCTTCTCGTGTTCAAATGTACCTTGTCTTCGTCGGAGATGTTGTTCGTGAGAAGGGAAGTAGCGAGTGATGTCAAATCAAGCATGCGCTAAGGAATTCGGTTGCCGAGTCCAGTATCGCCTCACTCAAACCAAACCCCACTCGTCTTCATCCACGATGCCATCTTGTTCAAATCTTCTGAAAAAGGATCATTCAACTTACGGTCTCGTGTTTCAAGATAAACTTCAGCTGTGCACTCGTTAAATCCATGCCAAAAGTCGGTAAACATGATAAAGCTTCGGACTGGCCTTGTTCCTGTGTAAGTGTCATTCTACATCTTCATGTGGTGCAGGTACCATGGCGAATCGTTCCAATAAGAGTGTCATGCACAAGTTCATAGGGTTAAGAGCCTTCATTTAGGTACTAGGATGAGGTACTACTCCTCGGATGCTATGCATTGCTATCAGGGTATCATGTCCCGCCAAACTCCATGCCATCAAATATGGCCAATAAGCTGAAAATCAGCAAGTTTCACGCCAAACGCCATCTCAAGGAAAAGCGGTACAGGCATATACCATATCCTTTAGTCCACCTACGCCTTCGACGATTTGTCGTCGACTCCTACGCGCGTACCCCAGGAAATGTCCCAGCAGGTGAACAGCGCATAGAGCTTGATCCAGGAGTGGTAGTACCCGAAAAGGATGATGAAAGGTGCGTAACGGAGGTCCTTCGGGTTCCGCCAATAGTGACCCGCAGGTCTGACCAACTTCATGGCAAGAATCCAGAGGCCAAGGAAGAGCAAAGAGTGCTTGATTCCACCGAAGGCTTCGCAGATGACAGGGTTTTGCAAAGCCTTGTAGAGTGCGAAAACGATCAAAGGATCGTATATGGCCGCGAAATTGATCAGGCTGTGCAGAAGGATGGCATATGTCGTCCAGCGGTGGGCCATCCAGACCTTGCGGTCGACAAACAACATCTTGGGGTTGTCGCGGGCGCTGGTTCGGGCCCACCGAAGACATTGTCCTCTAAATCGAGCTCCGCCGCCCTTGATGCCTAGGTTCGTCTCAATACGGGCCTCGCTGCATGTCTGATGCTTGATCTTCCAGCCGTGGTTGATCATCCACCTGGTTACAAACTTGTCATCCCCGGCATTGAGTGGACCAATTTTGCCGAAAATGTACTCGTTGGTATACGCATGTATGAACTCCGGATCCTTCAAGATCGTAGCGCGGCTGGCACAGGTCCGTCCCGACACGCAGCTGTTCCCACCGTCGATAGCGTTCGTGGAAGCCAAGTCGAAGTTGGTGCGCTCCAGACGCATTACGCCACAGAGATTCCAGAAGTCAGCCAATCCGAAAGTGCCCCCATTGCGGCGTACGCGCTTGTGGGTACCCACAATTCCGACATCTGGATTCTCAAAAGGGGCGATGATCCAAGGAAGCAAGGTCTTTGGCCAGAAGACAGTATCATCACATTGGACGACAATCTTCGTCTGGACTTCCTGGAGAGCGCGGACTGTCTGTTCACGCTTGTTGGCCTTTAAGACGGAAAGCACTTCAACGAGAAGCCCAAATTCCTGGCAAAATTCCTTCGCCAGACGGGTCTTTTCCTCGCCAACAGTGACTACCAGAACTTTCGCTGGTCGGTTTGCGATAACCGAGTGTATACACTCGTCAAAATCTCGTCCGAATGGTTCCACTGTGGGTATGATTACAGTGACATCTTCGGTGGTATAGCGAGGGCAGTCAGGGATCTGGCACGGTTTGCATAGCAAGTACGCGACAGTGTTGACAACAAGCCTGACGTAGCGAAAGGCGAACAGGAGTATGAAACAGATGAGCCATGGCTCACTGAGAAGGGAGAAAGCAGGACTGTAAATGATTGACAGCACCATGAGTTTTACAAGCCAATTACAAAATTCGCAGGTACTGCTGAATTTGGGAACAGCAGTAAACGTCTCCATTTTGCCTTGATTTATACTGGAAAGGACGATGACTTCGAATCACTGTACGCTGACATGGTCAGTCTCGTGAAAGAACAATGTCTTCGGAGGTCAAAGTATGCTGACCTCTCTCAAGACTGGGCGTTCAACTTTGCATTGCGTATATAGGTGGTTGACTGAACCAGGGAGTCGTTGACGGCGACCAATTGCGATGCGAAGCTTGTCGTCATATAGGGTTTTCGAAGCAGTGGGTGGTATAGAGCGGTAGGTGTTACGATGTCGACATTGGTGGTGTCCAAAAGGATTACATCGCCAATTCCCTCCTGGGAAGCGACCTCTCAGGGCCTCACCACTTGGGGAAGCCACTCCCCGTGCGGGCGATGCTGCCAGCCACACACAAATGATGCATTAGCCAGAACTGGGCTCGCAGCGATATCTGAGTCGCAGCGAGTAGACCAAGGACGACAGTCATGCAAGCGGGAAGTATATGTAGTCGGTCGACAACATCCAGATGACAGCGCAGTACAGACCGATTTAGTGTTCCTCAGTTCTTTCAAAGCGAATGTTCGCGCATTCGCGCGCATAAGGGTTGCAGCAAATATTTGCCGACAAGGCTTTGATTGCTTTTGATTGCTGTTGTTTTCATCGACCGCTGCGAGAAGAAAGGACCTTTCTAGATAACGACAGAGAACAAGGTCCAAGCGCATGAACAACTCTGCCAAAAACACACGTTCTTTGGTTCCATCGCGGAAAATGTCACAGTGTTCCACGGATCCAGGAACATCCCATAGATAGACTTACCGGCCACCTCACCTCCACAAACATATCCACGGGAATGCGATGCCTGAATCCTCGAAGAAACTAATCCACATCTGGTGAGAGAAGGAAGTGTACGAAACTCTCCTCATTTCTCACTAACCTGTGACGACACCAAAAGCCGAACGCTTTGATTCTTGACCAAGTAGTCATAAACCACACCATCAAAACGCGAAGGCATGAGGAGAGGTTGTATAGATGGCGTCTCATCGCAACAATCGCCATAACCACGCTGTGTCTCCCACGTGTGAAGACGCCTCCGAAACGAATAGTCTTCGACCCGTAAACTTTAGCAGTAAGTTAGCAATGCATCGCGTCTTCTAAAATCACCAGAAACGGAATCGCATATTCCGAACTCGTCTAGCTAGCATCAAAAATAAAAGAGAGTTGGACGACCTTACCGCGTAATTGAAGGGCTGGCAGTATGGTAGCAAAGCAAAATTATCGTTGGTGATCATCAAAAGCAAGTGCAACTAATACTGACTGACATCGGTCATTGCTGTCTAAAGTTTTCCTTGCTAATATCTATCTCTTCGAGATACTCCTTTGTTATCATTTCTTTGACCAAACCGCCAACCCCTTTCAGAGAAGCGCATGATTTGAGGCGAGAGATCAATGTCTCTCCAGAATCCGCCGGCTGTTAGGTCTTGAGTAGACGTTTCCAAAGGCCTTGTAGGTCGAATTCATAATCCAGTGTGCTAAAGGCTTTATAAAGCAATTTTTACTGCTGTGGCGTAAACTAGTGTCAGTAGATGGCACAGTGATACACTGTTACTTACTTCACTGTACGAATTTTGGGAATCTTCGAACACACTTAGGCGTGTTTTCCACAAGAGTGAGCTTCTCGGAAAAGCATTTTCAAATGCAAATCAAACTAAACCAAACGTGCGGCGCAGTGTCTGAGATACTGCCAAACGATGTCTCTGCCACAGGCATATAGTTCCTATCTACCCCTGACCCCAAGTATCGGCGATTATGCTTTATAACTGCAACACATGTAGCGCAGCCACGCGGTTCTGAAAGAAAGCGCATCACTGGTAAGTAAGAGAAGTGTGTTCGAGTTAGAGGCTAATCCGCCGCGCGTAGTCCGCATCTATTGAAGCCGCATACACTTACCAATGCCCAATGCCCAGAGCGCCGATGCATCCGCTTCTTCTTCCAACAGTGCTGATGCACGACACCGTCACACACTGCTAGTGCTTGCCATCAACATCATAAAAAGATAATCGTCAGCTACCTTCGTGTATCAGCAGTAGTTCGCTAGCTAGGTCTATTATTGGAGTACTGGAACAATAGGATGCTAACCACAACCCATGGTCCCACACAGTCTTCTCGTTATCAGCGACGCTGGGTATTTGAAGGCGTTATTGCCTTAACGTATCTGTCGATCGAGTGTTGGTTGTGTAGTCATTGACGCCAACTCGTTCGTGTGTAGGGTGTCTATTGGCCGGTTTTATAGTGGTGTCTTGGAGCTTCCCACGCCCCAACAACGGTTGCCACCAAACCTGCAGTCCCGGTCACTGGCCGAGACAAAGACAACGCGGTGTTTCCGACTTTAGATACTCCATGAGCTCTTTCTCTAGCTGATTCTTGTGCTAAAATTGGTGCTTGAGTTGGAATCGGTGCCGGTCGTGAGTCGGATGTACTTGGTTCCAATGTGGGATCACTGACAAGTATTGCGTTACCTCGGAGTGTTCTAGTAAGATAATACGTATACTTACCTTTTTCTCTTTCCACGGTCAACGCCGTTAAGCACAGCCCAGACTCAGTGCCCACATCACACATGACATACTTTCGTACGGGCTGCTGACAAGCTCAATCTCACTTCCGCGCACGCAGTAAACAAATCCACGGAATCAAATTCACAACTCCGTCACCGTAGCAGCCAAGTCAGATAACGCGCACCACCACCAGCCCTTGCCGTACTCCGCCATCAACACCACAGAACACTGCCCACCAACACCGTCCCGTCCCTGCGTATAGCGCATAGCCACCAGCCCTTTTGAGCTAACTAACCGAATATCTCGCCTTGAGTCAACTCGCCAGGCCCCAGATAATGCATGTCCGTCAGGTTCTACGCCGGGCCCCTTCGGAGGTAGCCATACTGTTGTTTGCGATGCATGTGAAGCCAGAGCAGTGTTTTGTTTGCGTTGGTGCGGTGATGGGACGTTTAAAGAAGAATGGAGGGTGGGGTGGGTGGATTTGGGTTTGGGTTTGGGGTGGTATAGAGACGGACAGAGACGGATAAAGAAAGGGGCAAAGACAGCAATGGAAACGAGCAACCACCACCACCACAGCCACCACCCTCACCCCCACCCCTCGCCCAACCCCACCACCAAACCTAAAACCTAATCCCAAACCCAAACCCACACCCACAACCAAAGCCCCCACCCCACCGCCTCATCCAACTCCCCAACTCACACACACGCACCCATCCCTCTCATCAAACCCAAGACCTAAGCGCGTATACCGCACACAACTACAGCCTACAGCCTATAGCGTAGCCTATAACAAGCAAGCACCAATAGCATACCACCAATAGCACACACTACCGCACCAAACCCCACCCTTCACCTAGCCGCCCACCGCCGACCACGCACCGCCCACCGCCCAAGTCCAGACCGCGCAGATCAGTGGAGCGCGAAACGTGGCGCAGCAGTTGCTGCTGTGCCACACTTGACCGCGACCGCGACCGCGACTACCGGTCCCAGATTCAGAGTAGTCTGCCTCAACGAGATGATACCTAGGTAGGTAGTGCGAGCAAAACACAGACAAGCACACAGACAAGCGCACAAACCCAGGCCCAGGCCCAGACCCCCCAGAAGAACAGTAGAATAAATAGCATTTGCATAAGCGTACGCCGAGAGCGCTGGAGTAAGGTAGTAGTGTAGTAGAGTAGTAGTGGTAGTAGTAGTAGTAGTGGTAGTAGTAGTAGTGGTAGTAGTAGTAGTGGTAGTAGTAGTAGTAGTAGTAGTAGTAGTAGTAGTAGTAGTAGTAGTAGTAGTAGTAGTAGTAGTAGTAGAGTAGTAGTAGTAGACCCCCAACCATCCATTCATCTAAATAAACAACCAACTAAGTAAATAATCCATCCATGCATGGCTACGGCGTCCCCCCCACGCCCGGCAAATCCGGCGTCAGCGTCGCCGAGCGCTCGCTATCCGTAGCAGTGCTAGCAGCACTCAGCACGCTCGCGCGCTTCGACTGAGTCGGCGCATCCGCACCCGCGCCAGCCGTAGGCGTTGTAGGCCGTGACCCTGACCCACCAGCACCCCCCGGCGCGAGCCGCTGCTGCATGCCAATGCCCAGCCCCAGCGCGCTGCCGCCGGCCGCGAGCGGCTTCCTGCGCCGCCGCTCCGTCGTGCCGCTGCCCGAAGTGCTGTTGCTCCAGCGGCGGCGGGCGGGGCTGCCGCTAGCGCTCTCGTCGGCGTCGCCGCTGCCACCGCGCGGTGGGGGCGTCGTGCTGCGCGACGAGGAGCGCGAGTGGGAGCGGTCGCGCTCGTGGTCGCGGAGGATGCTGGGCCGGCGCTTCTTCTCGCGCAGCGGCGTGGGCGTGTGCCCGTGGCTGTGGCCGTGGTGGTGCAGCTGCGGTGTCGATGGCAGGCGCTCTGATGATGCTGCCCCCCCTGCTGCGGAGGATGATGCGGGGCGGCCCGTGGCGCGTCGCCAGCCGCGCCAGCCCGTCCACCATAGCCACCCGCCTTCGCGTTTGGCCGTCTCGAGCTCCCGCAGCTTCAGCCGCTTGCGGAGTTCGGCGCGCCGCTCGTTTTCCTTCTCCCAGTACTCGGTGCGGTACATTTCCCAGTTTTGGCGGAAGTCGGCCGAGAAGGGCTTCGGTAGCAGCAGCAGTTTGATGTAGTCGCCGCCGGGGGCGACATCTTCCTCGAGGATCTCGCGGCCGCCCGATTGCAGGCCCGTCGTGTGGCGCAGGTGGCTATGGCTAGGGTGGTGTTTGAGCGGGTACTCGATGTAGTGGTAGCTGCTGCCCGGGTTTGAGGAGAAGAGCGGGTAGGGCAGCAGGAAGCTCAGGTGGCTGAGCAGCTCGCGCCACCACGGGCCCTTGATCAGCACGATTTTGCAGTTCATGCTGCGCAGGCCGCGGTTGGCGACGCCGACCCAGCGGCGCGGCCAGCGCACGCCGCGCTCCCACTGCCCGGTGCCCCAGAACAGAACGCCCATGACGACGCCGCCGATCAGGAACATTTTCTCGCTCACGTCGATGACCCAGTAGACGCTGCCGCCGACGCCGCGGCCGTCTTCGCGCGGGCGCAGCACCACGGCATACGAGAACCAGAAGATCCACACGGCGAGCAGCGTCAGCACAAACGTGTTTTGGCGGCGGCGGGCGCGCAGTGTGAGGTACTGGGCGCGTAGCGAGGCCTCGAGGATCAGGAGGTTGAGGTAGATCTGCGGCGGCGACGATGGCAGCAGCGACGTCGGGTCGGGCGGGCGCGACGAAGGGGCAGCATCGCTGGAGCGGGCTTGTTGAGCGACCTGGGGCGCAGTAACGGTGGGCGGCGGGGCGCCCTTGACGATCTGGTCGAGCTTGGACTCGGACATTTATCGATTCATGATCGTGCGGCAGCAGAGGGTTTGTTGAGGTGGTGTCGCCGTGGTGCGTTTTGGTGCGCTGGACGACGGGGGCGGCGGGAGAGAGAGCTTGCGGGCGGCGGCGGGCGCGGGCGGGAAACGGCCGAATTCAACAGTCCGTGGCGCGTCATCCTCCTGCGCCACCAGGCGGCAGAATTGAGCCCATATACCCCTTCCCTTGTCAACACCCTCACTCTTACTCTCTCTCTCTCACTCACACTCACACACACTCTCTCTATTTGTCATTACTTACTTACCACCCCCCGAAATTGCGTCCCCCGCCTTGCCCGCAGCTGTCCTTGCTGCGGCCCGCTTCCCGTCGTTACACCACTACCACCATGGCTGCTCCCGCAAGTGACGACGAGTTCAGCTCGCGCTCCCAACAGAGCCCTCTGGCCTCGCAGCGTGCCCGCGCCCAGCCCAGCCAGCCTCCTACCGGCCGCTTCCAGGGTTACTTTCCGCTAGGCTACAAGGAGGGCTTCAGCCAGTGGGTGCGTCGTTGACCCTTTGCCACGGCTTTGACATGCCATGCTAACAACCCCCTGCAGTGGGCCGGCCTCTCGCCCGCCGTCACCGAGCACGCCGTCCTCTCCCACATCCCCTACCTCCAGAAGCCACCCACGCACACGCAGACCGGCTCGGCTCCCCCGTCGGCCTCCGTTTCCGCCACGTCCATCGCGAACGATCCCGCCCGAGCCGCCCGCCCCGTCACCTCCAACTCGGTCACGGACCCCTACGGCCCGCGGATATGGCATTCGACGCTGGTCAAGCTCAGCGGCAAGGACCGCGCCCTGAACGAGTTTTCTGTTGAGCGCGTGGGCGAGGACGTTGAGAACAACCTTGTCATGCTGCACGGCTACGGCGCAGGTCTGGGATTCTTCTACAAGAATTTCGAGGCCCTGAGCCGCGCCGAGGGCTGGAAGCTGTACGCGCTGGACATGCTGGGCATGGGGCGCAGCAGCCGGCCGCCGTTCAAGATCCACGCCAAGGATCGGCAGGACCAGATCACCGAGGCGGAGAACTGGTTCATCGACGCGCTCGAGGAGTGGCGCATCGAGAAGAAGATTGACCGCTTCACGCTGCTCGGCCACAGCATGGGCGGCTACATGGCCGTCGCCTACGCGCTCAAGTACCCGGGCCACCTCAACAAACTCATCTTGGCGAGTCCGGTCGGCATCCCCGAGGACCCGTGGGCCGTCAACGCCGATATGCCCGAGCCCGGCGAATCGACCATGGTCAACGAGTTCACGCAGGACCAAGCCAACTCGGCCGGCGCCACCAACGGCAACGCCGCCGGCGACAAGAACACGATCGACGCGCGCCTCAAAGCCGACACTCAAAACAACAACGGCAAGCCACCGCGCCGGCCACTGCCAAAGTGGCTGACGTACCTGTGGGACGCCAACATCAGCCCGTTCTCGCTAGTGCGGTGGACAGGGCCACTGGGCCCGCGCCTCGTGTCGGGCTGGACATCGCGGCGCTTCTCGCACCTGCCGGCCGAGGAGTCGCAGTCGCTGCACGACTACTCGTACTCGCTGTTCCGGCAGCGGGGCAGCGGCGAGTACGCGCTCGCATACATATTGGCGCCGGGCGCGTTTGCGCGCAGCCCGCTCATCCGCCGCATCCACGGCATCGGGCGGCAGTACCTGGGGGTGCACTCGGGCCCGATTCCGGACACGGAGGGCACGGAGCGCGAGGGCGCCGGGGGCCGCAAGCGCGAAAACGGCGTCCCCGTCGTGCTGATGTATGGCGAGAACGACTGGATGGACATTAAAGGCGGGTTTGCGGCGGAGAAGAAGATGAAGGAGGAGAAGGAGCGGCTGCTTGCTGGGAAGAACGACGAGGAGCGCAGGCGCGATAATGGCGATGCCAAGGTGTTGGTGATCCGGAAGGCGGGACATCATCTCTACCTTGATGGCGCAGAGCAGTTTAATGAGATTATGCTCGAGGAGATGCGGGATGTGGCGAGGAGAGAGAAGGCAAGGGAGGCTGACGGCGTGGGGAGGTAATGATTGTGCTTTGGCGTTTTTATGGGGGAGAGGCGTTGGAAGAGTGGGAGCGGCATTGTTTGCTTGTTTGTTTGTTGGTTTGTTTTGTTGGTTTCCTTTCACCCTATCTATCCCATTGTCGTTTCCTCTCTCCTGCTTTTTTTTTTTTTTTTTTTCCCTTTGGTTTTGGCGCGCACAGCGTAGGTATGTATGTACATGACGATGTATGGCATGTACGCGGTACGTATCCCTATGTACGTTATAGCTATAGACAAGACGGATTCTTATTCTACTCATCCTACTCATTTATTACCTAGCCCCTCGCAGCGACGCCCCTGCCCTTGTGTGCGGGATACGGGTAGGTAGGTAGGTAGGTAGGTAAAGCAGGAAGGCGGATGCGCGCATGCGTAAGCTCTGCTCCACTGCCATTGCCGTACCTCTTGCCGCGCGCACCCGGCTAGTGGTTTCCGCTTCCCGATCGGGGCTGCGGGGTAAGTAAGTACATAAGGTTAAGGACGTGGGGGTGGGGCAGCTACCTTACCTACCTAGCGCGCGGAGGCGCGGGTGGGGTGGGGGAGCTTCGCCGCGAGCGGTATGTAAGTGCGGCGGTACCTTAAGTATACTGTACCTTATCCAGCATTTTATTTCTCGACAGAGCTGCCGACTGTGCGCGTTCCTTCACGGGCTATTGTACCTTGGCCATAAAGATAGGATAGGGAATTGCAATATGTGAGTTCTGCAGCTACCTACATACCTTGGTCTTGCTTTGCTTTACTTTGCTTTGCTTAGCCTTACCTTACCTACGCGCACGCAACGCCGCTAACGCCCAGCAGGGCCTCCTCCTCGACAAACTACACAGCCTCGACCGCGTTCTTCGAAGCGCTCAGCGAAGCGGGCGTCGAATACTGTTTCGCGAACCTCGGGTCCGACCACCCGAGCCTGCTGGAGGCAATCGTGCGCGGGCAGAAAGCCCAGTCCAGCAGCAGCGGTGGCGGCGGCAAGCGCTTCGTGCGCATCATCACGTGCCCGAACGAGATGGTCGCGCTGAGCATGGCCGACGGGTACGCGCGGCTAACGGGGCGGGCGCAGTGCGTGCTTGTGCATGTGGACGTGGGCACGCAGGGCCTTGGCGCCGCGGTGCATAATGCGAGCTGTGGGAGAGCGCCGGTGCTGGTGTTTGCGGGGCTCTCGCCTTGTACGCTTGAGGGCGAGTATAGGGGCAGTAGGACCGAGTATATTCATTGGATCCAGGATGTGCATGATCAGCGGGGCGTGGTGGCGGGGTATTGTCGGTGGACGGGGGAGGTGCGGAGGGGGCGGAATGTCAAGGTGAGTTCCATGGAGGAGAGGGGAAGAGCAGAAGAGAAGTGGGCTAACGCGTCACAGCAAATGGTCAACCGCGCCCTCAGCTTCGCGACCTCAGACCCCCAGGGCCCGGTCTACCTGTACGGCACGCGCGAGGCCATGGAGGAGGACCTCGCGCCCTACGCCCTAGAGCAGGCGTTCTGGACGCCCGTCGAGCCGGCCGCGCTGCCGGATGCGGGGGCCGCCACGATTGCCGAGGCGCTCGTCGACGCCCGCGAGCCCCTCGTCGTCACGGGGTATAGTGGACGGAAGCACGGCGCTGTGGCTGAGTTGGTTGGGCTGGCGGATACGGTCAAGGGGCTGCGCGTGCTGGATACGGGGGGGAGCGATATGTGTTTTCCCGCGAGGTGAGTGCTTCCTCCTCCTTCTTCTTCTTCACTGGAGATGGTAGGTAAGTACCTACCTAGTTGGCTAAACCACTGCCACACCCCCAGCCACCCCGGCTGGCTAGGCCTCCGCTTCGGCATCGACGACAGCATCAAAACCGCCGACACGATCCTCGTCCTCGACTGCGACGTCCCCTGGATCAACACGCAGTGCCGCCCGCGCCCCGACGCACGCATCTACCACGTCGACACGGACCCGCTAAAGCAGCAAATGCCCGTCTTCTACATCGACGCGGTAGGGCGCTGGCGCGCCGACGCGGGCACCGCGCTCGCGCAGATCCGGGCAAAGATTGCCGCGACGCCGCGGCTGGTGGCGCGGGTGCAAAGCGAGGAGTTTGCGGCGCGCTGGGAAAGGCTGAGGGTGAGCTATGCGCAGAGGCTGCAGGGCATTAGGGCACTCGCGGAGCCGACGCCCGATGGCAAGTTTGGCGCCGCGTACTTGGCAAGCCGGCTGCGCGAGCTGTGTCCGCCTGAGACGATCTGGGTGATTGAGGCTGTGACGAATACGATTGCGGTCGCGGACCAGCTGCAGGTTGAGAAGCCGGGGTGTTGGATCAACTGCGGCGGGGGCGGGCTGGGCTGGTCTGGCGGCGGCGTAAGCTCTTTCCTTCCTTCCTATCTTCCTTTCACTACCAACTTCCAAACCACCCACTGACACACACCCCCCACCACCAGGCCCTCGGCATCAAACTCGCGGCCCAAACCCCACCCAACGCCAAACCGCGCTTCATAACCCAGATCGTCGGCGACGGCACCTTCCTCTTCTCCGTCCCCAGCAGCGTCTACTGGATCGCCGCGCGCTACAACATCCCCATCTTGACCATCGTGCTCAACAACGAGGGCTGGCACGCGCCGCGCCGCTCGCTGCTGCTCGTGCACCCGGACGGCGAGGGCTCGCGCGCCTCGCGCGAGGAGCTGAATATCGAGTTCAAGCCCGGGCCGGACTATGGGGGCATTGCGCGGGCGGCGGGGGCCGGCGATGGCGAGACGGGGGTTTGGGCGAAGAGGGCGAGGGAGGTAGGCGAGTTGGAGGACGTGCTGAGGGAGGCGGTGGGCGTGGTTGAGGGGGGCAGGACGGCGGTTGTAGATGCTTGGGTTGGTGGCGTGTAGGGGGGTGCGTGCTGCTAGGGCTGGGTACAGTGGCAGTTGGGCGGATTTGCGGCTCTGGCTTTGTTGTTTCACCTACACTGACCGATTCTACGCCACCAGTCTGCTCTTCCCTTCTCTAACCTTCTCAATATAAAAGTATCATGGCAGCACATAATCGTCACAATTCCTTTTTAGGACATCTCATATACTTTCGCAACAGACGACGAGATCTCGGCCTAGCCAAGTGTGATTCTGAGCATATAAAGCCAGCCAAAGCACCATGAAGCAGCAACGCAGGTGACGAGAAGAGCTGAAGATATTCAACACACAAGTCCTGCGGTCTCTGTACTCCCTATCAGTCGAAAGTAATTGCGGCTTGTGACGCAAGAAGGAAAACTACGCGCGGCGCGAGAGGCGCGAGAGGCGCGAGGGGTTTGGCGCCGAAGATGATGGGCGCCGTCGTTGTGCGGTGCTGATGGCGGCTGGCTGTGTGACGTGGTGGTGGTGTGCATCGTCACTGTTGCTGCAGCGGGTGGGCGGATAATACCTTACAACGGTAAGGATTGAGAGCTTGAAGTACTAGGTGTTTGCGTGTTGTGGTGGTGAAGCTGCCGCATCACGACGGGAGCTGCGGGGTCAGCCATTGTGTTGTCGTGGTTGTGATTGTGGTCAATGGTGCTGGTGTAGGTGTTGTGGGGGAGAAAGATGTTGTGTGTCGGGGAAAAGAGCAGTGACGTTCGCTATTTGGTATTTTTCCCTCTCCCCCTTACTGTGTTTGCATTTATTTGTTGTTTGCGCTCTTGACTCTTTTGTGCTTATTAGGCCATCGTGGGGGAAGCAATTTGTTGGTTTTATGGATGTGTCTTTGGCTAGAAGACTGTATGGCGCGGAGATAGCCTATGACTTGAGTGTCTGCGACAATGGTGCCGAAGCTGGTGTTACTGCTGACGGAAGAGGGAGCTTGGTGGCAGGACAGTACCTGGAAGGTCGTAGGTAGACATACTCGCGTCTTTTGACGTCGCTTAGAGTGTTGTGTTGTATGACAATGCTCGTTTGATCAGTCAGTGTTGAAGGTCACGTATAAGGCATCAGTGAAGGCTAGCAGCTCAGTGATGGACAGCAGCTCCTAGAGCACGCGCTCAAATGCTCAGCGTTGGTGCATACAGTCACTGCTTTGCCGGCTTACTAACCCCCCGCGGGCCGGCACCCAGACGTTCGACCTTGGAGCAACCTGTTACTGCTTTGGGTCCGGCTTACTAACCCCCCCGCGCGCCGGCACCTAGACGTTCGACCTTGGAAGCCTGTTACCGCTTTGGGTTGGCTCTGTTAGCTGGCTTACTAACCCCCCGCGCGCAGGCTCCCAGACGTTCGACCTTAGAGAGCCTGTTACCGTTTCGGGCTCAGCTTACTAACCCCCCGCGCGCCCGCACCCAGACGTTCGACCTTGGAGCAACCTGTTGCTGTTTTGGGCCGGCTTGGCTAGCTGACTAACCCCCCGCGCGCCCGTACCCAGACCTTTGATCTTGCTTGACGTGCTACCCTTTTCGGCTTAACAGCACTCTTCCGCACTGTACGCGTCTTTTCAACGGGCTCGGTCAGCTCCAGAATGTTCCAGCCGCCCAAACACTTCGTGTATACGCATCAGCAATTCTGTGTGGTTGTGCTACGAGTTCTCATGAAGGACGTTCGCATGTATGTTAGTCATAAGCGCGAGATTTACAATAGCAGAGGCAAACCGAATCTCTTCCCGACCTTTTAAAGCACGGGTAGCTACTAGATGGACGAACAAGAACACTCGAAGGTCGTCGACCACACAAAAGCGACAAAGACACTTGCTCTTGGTCTACGCAAAGAAGTCAGCTGGGACCGTGGCCCCTCTCAGCTTCCTGTAGGTCAACAGCATCTAACAGGAACCCAAGCCTCCTGCCAATAACAGCAACAAAGTACAGCGTCCGAACAAAACAACGGTAACCATCACAGGCATATCACTATAATCAACAGCACCACCATGCCTCGCTCCCCATCATCAAGGACGCCCCACCTCAACCGCAGTAACCTCGCCCACAGTGTTGCTGCAACCAAGAGGGCGTAGTGCAAGTTGAGTGGCCCATCCCATGACGGGGAAGAGAGCTCTTTTCTGTTAAGAAGTAACGTGTCGGCGGTGTCGCTACCTCAGTGGTGAGATTGACGGTCGTTGGGACATGAACATGTCAGATCGGGGCACTCTCCGCTTATACATGGGTGGGTCTGACCTCATCTATAATGACACCATCCTCCGCGACAGAAAATAGTGTGCATATATGGCACCGTCTTGAGAAATCCCTTTGACTTACCGCGCTGGCATGCGCCTTGACTGACCCAGTATCACTGGTCCCGGAAAAAGATGTTTATCCAGAAGCCATGTAGGAGTCGCAAAAATGCAGGTCGCGAAGAGATGAAGAGTAGAAAGACAAACAGAAGTATAGGCAAGAGATAGTCTGTTAGACATACCCAGAAATACTTCTTTATTATTGGCACTGTAAAGGCTCCTATGTCCCTACTAATACCCAATCCCGACTAACCCCATCATAACCCAAAAGTCCGATACGCCGTCCATCTTCGTTCGAAGAGGCAAAAGAACCCGCTATCCCAGCCAGCCTACACCTCTCGCACTAATGGGATCGCTATAACCAGCGCCCCCAGAACCTCGAAAATACTATCAAACGAATCAGCACAGCCTACTTACTTTGCAGACTAACTTGCACCAGGCCGTAGGCCTTGGTTGTTGTGTTAACTGCGGGTAAAAACCTCTCTACCGGTTCCCCCAGTAGACAAAATTTTCGGCGTTCCCCGCCAAGACACCGCACAGACCCTATCCTATCTCTGCCCCAGGCAGACTTCCTAGCCCGGAATAACACACCTCGGGCAAATACTATGGCAAAAACACAAGTCCGGGTTCTTAAACCCCCTACTTTTCTTGTCGAACACTACATCTTCGGCCAACTTACCCCTACAGTCTAAAACTAAGTTTCTCATAAAATTCGCTTTGGAATTGAACCAACTGAAAACACCTTCCGCTACTAGTTTTAAATAATAAAAATTATCTTTAACTAAAGAGTCTACTAACGCCTACGGGAAGAAATCTCAACGCCTATTCCTAGGCTATCTACCCCACCCCTTAGAACACGCTTCGATACTCTTCAAACCCTACCTACACCGGAAAAAACCTCTACTCCTACCGAAATGGAAGTAGATATCCTAAACCCCCTAATCTTTTAAGGAGGGGAAAAGAGACCTCTACTATTACTAAGCACCTAAAGTACCTCTTCCTTAAACTTAGAGGTTTCTATCTACCCGGGATCGGAAACCCAACCGGAAAAACCCTCCCAGCAACCCCTATAGAAACAACAGAAACTCCAGCCCCTACCTCCTCCCCCTACTACTTCCGCACTAACAACAGCTCCCGAAGCTATTCTACTAGCTAGGGACTACCTACGGAAAGCAGTAGACCTATCCGACTCCCGCCCCCAGGAAAATAGACTTCTAGACCTTCTAGAAATCTTCCGGAACTTCACTAAAGAAAACCGCCTTCCCCCAACATAGAGAGGGCCTAGCTAACCCCCTACTACAATAAAGAAACCAACTAGTAGTCCAAAAACTACTAAAACTCGCCCCTAAACCTATACTACAGCCACAGCCCAAAACCTCTCCCAAACAGCTAGAAAAAGTTTCTAGTAAAGTTACCTCGATTCCAGCTCCTCAAAAAGCTAGAACCCTACTCTCTCCTAGCCGGCAACTAGTTCTCCAAGCCCCTACCCTTCCGCAATCCTTCTCAAATAGAGAGTTCAGAGATACATTCAACTCT